>NC_057800.1:393978493-393986458 GCF_018294505.1 Triticum aestivum | reverse complement strand
GGTGAGGCGCGGCGGCGCACGACGGCGGCCGGAGCGTTGCGGCAGGCGGCTCGGTGAAGGGTCGCGGCGCCGGAGCTGCAACCGGGCGGCGACGCGAGGAGATGGGCCCCGTGGGCCCGATCCGGGCTGCGCGGGCCGGCGGCGGGGCTGGAGGAGAGAGAGGGCGGCGGGGTGAGATGGCGAGGCATGATTGGCCGCGACGGGCGGTTGGACGTGTCCGGCCGCCGGGCGGACATGTCCGGCGGCGCGGGGAGGAGTGGATCTAGGGTTTCATCCGCGAAAATGAACGGGGTGCACATATTTATAGGTAGAGGGAGCTAGAACAGTCCAAATGAGGTGTGGTTTTCGGCCACGCGATCGTGATCGAACGCTCTAGATGATAGAAGGGGTTTAGGTGGGTTTTGGGCCACTCTGAAAGGGTGTTGGGCTGCAACACACACGAGGCCTTTTCGGTCCCTCGGTTAACCGTTGGAGCATCAAACGAAGTCCAAATGGTACGAAACTTGACAGGCGGTCTACCGGTAGTAAACCAAGGCCGCTTGGAAAGTCTCGGTCCAATCCGGAAATGTTTAATCCCCACACATGAAAGAAAGGTAGAAATGACCACCGGAGGAGAATGGAACGCCGGAATGCAAAACGAACAACGGGGAAAAGGCTCGGATGCATGAGACGAACATGTATGCAAATGAAATGCACATGATGACATGATATGCAATGCATGACACGCAAGCAATGACAAGGCAAACAACAGCGAATAACTGGAGGACACCTGGCACATCGGTCTCGGGGCGTTACAACACTCCACCACTACGAGAGGATCTCGTCCCGAGATCTAGAATGGCACCGGAGGGAAAATGGAAGAGAAAGAGAAGAGGTAATACTAAGTTGCTTCATTGACAAACGAGTGAAACAACGAACCTTGAAGAGGTTATGCCATTTTGAGAAAAAGAAAACAACGGGGATGAACAAAGTTGAAAACACTCCGTTAGAAAAGAGGGACAAAGAACATTGCGACCACCTTGAGGTTGAAGGGAAGATATATATTGAAAACACTCCAGTTAAGGAAGGGGATCAAGGAAGACCAAATTCGGGCAGCACTCCGGTTGAAAAGAAAAATAATTGAATAAGAACTTGATAAGGTGATAGAACTTGAAAAGAGGGCACGACACTCCGGTTAAATGGACAATCATGAAAAGAACATGATCTTGACAAACAAGAATATGGTTGAAGAGAACAACAACACAATGCCTCCGGAACGAAAGAATAGAAGTTGTATCGACGGAACAAAAGAACAGAGAAGAAAACAACATCTTCTGCCTGAAAAACATCTTAAAGAGAAGGGTCACACGGAGTTGTTGGAACAATCCACAACGAAAAGAATAAACTTGATATGGTCTTATGGAACACATCTCAAATTATGAGGTGACAACCTGCAACTCAGGGGAAGAAGAATTGGATTGATATCAACAAGGAGAGGAGAAACTATATCGCACCGGAAAGGATAAATGAAGAAATTGGATCATTTATAAGCACCATAGATAGCAACAATCCTTAGGGAAGGCTTTAGGTGAAATATAAGCCAAGATAACTCCAATGACGAAATTGGTGGATTTAAAATACCTCATTCTTAACAACAAGTGAATCATGAAACATGAACTCAAATTATCAAGAATGACATAATACCACCTCAAATGACACGGTAGAAAGAATTGCACTCCGGATATCAAGATGAAGAAAGCTTGAACTCCTTAGAAAAGAATGTCGATGAAAACTTTGAGAAGGAATTAAATCCTTGATGAATCCATCATGTAGAACCTTCATGAAGAACTCCGGTAATAAAAGAATGATCCGAAATAATTGAATGATGAAAAGAATAAGATTGAAGCCTCGCAATGATTTATATAGAGATCTCCGTGATAATATAATTGAAAGAGGTTGAAACTCTGGTAAAAAGAGAAGATGAAACAAATGAAACCGAGAATTTGAAGGGCCTCCGGAATAAAGAATTAATCATTAGGATGAAACAAGAATAAGAATTACATTATGATTGTCCTTCATCAATTAAAATTGATGACAAGCAGCGGATTTGGCATACCACTTATTCTCGTCGAAAGGATTAAATAGATATAGCGTCAACTTGGGAAGGTCTTCAACGCACCACCGGTAGGATTGAAATAACGAATAAATTGATATGATAACGGAGGAAGAGAAGTCTTGAACGAACCACCGTAAGAATTAAAATGACCGAAGGAAAGATAAGGACAACACCGGGACGAATTAGCAAATGAAAGAAGATGCTTGAGAGAATTTAGAGACAAGAGAACAAAGGGATCATGAACTGATTAGAGATCACTTCAACGAAGCACCGGTTAGATTTGGAGAATGATAACTGACAGCTGAGAAAGAATAAGCCTGAATTGATGGACTTCGGATAACCAACTGAGAAGACTCTTGAATTGCTTCGGATGGGTGAAAAGAATTACCACAAATGAAAATAATTATGAGAGGATGGCAACAAGCTAGAATCACGAATCTTGAAGAGAATGGAGCAAGATTAAAGAGAAACTCTTCTTCGGTCTTCAAATCCTGAGAATGACGACGAGAAACACCAACAAAAATTATTTAGACACTCCGGAATGAAGAATGGAAAGGTTGAGCCAACGATGAAAAGAATTTAACCGATCTTGGAGAAAGACATTTGACTGATGACAATTCATTCTTACGTCAAACTTTAGAAAAGAATTTGAAAAGCTCCGGAAAAATAAGAAGAGTCAGGTAAGATCCTGGGAAAAAAAACCCTGTGGGTTAGGGCCCACTCAAGAGAAAACACCGTTAGAATGATTAAAAAGAGAGATTTCACCGGTTGAATTAAAAGACTTGAATGAGATAACATTCTCGAAAGAACTTGAACGAATGTAGAGTGGAAACACGAATCTTCGAGAAATCTTGAGCACTCTGGAATAATAAAATAGCGAGAAATGGATGATTATGAGGAGCACCGGCATGAGAAAAGCATTTGGAACGAGGAAAAGGATATGATCAACAAAGCTTGAACTGGTTCCACCGGAGAAGAAAAGAACGAAAAATGATGAACTTGGAGCTCCGTTAGCATCTTCCTGGGAATCACCGGATAAGAACATTGACAAAAAAGAATGGAGAGACTTCATATGAATAAAAGGATACTTGATTAAGAAATCTGAGTCCTTGAAGAAACAAGGGTGGGAGGGTGGGAAAAAAACGAAGGCAACTTGGAGACGGGTAAACTAACACCGTTGAGAAGAACTGATACTTGATCTTGCGGTTGTTGAAATGATCGGATCCACTTGAACAGAAACACGCCGGTTGAAAAGGATTTACAAGACAATCTCGATTATCAAGAAGGATTAGTATTCACATCGGAGTATGAGAACACCATTTAGAGAAGGTATGGAATCAACATTTGACTTCAAAGCAACTCGAATACCACAGCTCAAAACAAAACAAAGGATTGGCTTGCGGAATAAGCTGGAACAAACATATGATAGAGATTTCATCCAAAGTTTTCGTGGTGGGGCCTACACGGGCTCGATCGTACAGCACCATCATGTACAAGGCAGTGCACATGACATACGAAGCGTTCCCGAGTCGGCATAGCCAAGGACTCTTTAAGACACAACGAGACCACTGTAAAACCGACCATGGATAGGCGGACCACTAGACGCCGAACCCCAATTTCATATCATACATCTGTCGGAAAGATATCCTAAGAGCTACTTGAATTCCCACTTATAAACTCTCGAAACTTTCCGGTTATGCAATCAGCTATTGGGGATACAGGGGAAGCATAATATCTCACCCAAAACTAGCAAATCCTACATCCAGCTGTATCCATCCTTCAACACATAACCAAGAAACCTTCGGAAATCGTCTACCTCAACCTTCGAAAAGCATCCGTTATACAAGTTATGGCAATACTCCCGAACTCCCGCCCCAGTACTGGGTGGCGTCGAGGTTATCTCACCAACGAACTGCATAAAAGAGATTTTCGATGTCGGCGTACTAAACTCAGGTGTTCCAGAACTGCAACAATAAAATTATGACGACAACACCTCAGAGCTCAACTCCCCGGGACACTTCCACAAAACCCCTAACAGGAGGCACCAAGACAATGTTCTCGTCACAAAACCATCGGAACGATTCCAAGATACCCGCGTGATCCTAAAATTTTTTTTAGTGAAATTTGAGAAGAGAAGAGTCAAAACTCTGCGTCAGGATGCCTTACCAGAGCGATGAAGGGACTGGGGAGTAAAAAGAATTCCTAAGCTCTCCGATATATAATTCCTAAATGACTCAAAACATTTTTCTAGACTCAACAACGGCTGCTAAAAACGATCAAGCAGTGGGGGCTCCTAAGGTCGGGGAAGGCTCTGATTACCAACTTGTAACGCCCTCGATGCGGCTATATCTCCCACGTGTCGAAGCATGACTTAGAGGCATAACCGCATTGAAAGCAATGTCGCAAGTGAGGTAATCTTCACACAACCCATGTAATATATAAAGGACAGAGATACATAGTTGGCTTACAATCGCCACTTCACACAATTACATGAATAAAGCATTACATCATCCAGATACAATCAAGGTCCGACAAATAAAAGAAGAACCCCAAATGCGACACGGTCCCCGATCGACCCCAACTGGGCTCCACTACTGATCAACTAGAACGAAACAACACAAAAGACAAGATCTTCATCGAGCTCCTCCTTGAGCTTGGTTGTGTCATCTGCACGGACTCATCGGCACCTGCAAGCTAGTTTTGGAAGTATCTGTGAGCCACAGGGACTCAGCAATCTCGCACCCTCGCGATCAAGACTATTTAAGCTTATGGGTAAGGTAAAGGTATGAGGTGGAGCTGCAGCAAGCGACTAGCATATATGGTGGCTAACATACGCAAATGAGAGCGAGAAGAGAAAGCAAAGCACGGTCGATAAAAGTATGATCAAGAAGTGATCCTAAAATAACCTACGTCAAGCATAACTCCAACACCGTGTTCACTTCCCGGACTCCACCGGAAAGAGACCATCACGGTTACACACGCGGTTGATGTATTTTAATTAAGGTCAACTTCAGGTTTTCTACAACCAGACGTTAACAAATTCCCATCTGCCCATAACCGTGGGCACGACTTTTGAAAGTTCAAATCCCTGCAGGGGTGTCCCAACTTAGCCCATGACAAGCTCTCACGGTTAATGAAGGAATAGACCTCCTCCCGAGACATTCCGATCAGACTCGGTATCCCGGTTCTTCAAGACATCCTCGACAATGGTAAAACAAGTCTAGCAAAGCCGCCCGATGTGCCGACATCCTGATGGGAGCTGCACATATCTCGTTCTCAGGGCAACACCGGATGAGACATCCTACGAGTAAAACCAGCCCTCAAGTTTCCCCGAGGTGGCCCCACAGTCTACTCAGTTCGGACCAACACTTAGACAAGCACTGGCCTTGGGGGGGGGGGGTTAAAATAAGATGACCCTCGGGATGCGCGACTCCCAAGGGAAAAAGGCTAGGTGGCGAATGGTAAAACCAAGGTTGGGCCTTGCTGGAGGAGTTTTATTCAAAGCGAACTGTCAAGGGGTTCCCATTATAACCCAACCGCGTGAGGAACGCAAAATCCGGGAACATAACACCGATATGACGGAAACTAGGGCAGCAAGAGTGGAACAAAACACCAGGCATAAGGCCGAGCCTTCCACCCTTTACCAAGTATATAGATGCATTAATTAAATAAGATATATTGTGATATCCCCAACAAGTAAACACGTTCCAACAAGGAACAACATCTCCATGTTCCAACGAGGAACAAACTTCAATCTTCACCTGCAACTAACAACGCTATAAGAGGGGCTGAGCAAAGCGGTAACATAGCCAATCAACGGTTTGCTAGGACAAGGTGGGTTAGAGGCTTGGTTTCACAATATGGGAGGCATGATAAACAAGTGGTAGGTATCGCAGCATAGGCATAGCAAAAGAGCGAGCAAGTAGCAAGCAAAGATAGAAGTGATTTCGAGGGTATGGTCATCTTGCCTGAAATCCCGCAAGGAAGAAGAACGAGTCCATGAAGAAGACAAACGCAACGTAGACGAACGGGTCCTCACAACGTGACGTTATTGGAACCAACCCGAAGAAGCAAACACCGGAAAAGAAGCACACAACATAGTAAACAACCAACACATGAACATGGTATGATATGCGGGATGCGGTATGCGATGCATATGCATGATTTGTCAAGGAACGAATGAACCTGGCCTCAACTTGGAAATCCAAGTGTGCCACTGGAAACATGATATGACATCGCTGGAAAACGATATAAAGAACGCCGGAATCGGAGTTACGGTTTGGAAATGGCAAGCAATTCAAATATGACACCCGTCTGCGATTTACAGCAAGTAGCCAACTAAATGCAACAAGATGAACATGCTACAGCACTCAAACATGGCAACAAAATACATGGCAGGAATCCATTCATGATGCTTAACAACAGTCTACAACTGAGATACGGCCAATTCATACATTAACAGGTTCAAACAAGCATGGCAAAAATGCATATGGTAAACATATTTCAGACTTAGTGAAATTAACACTTGTCTGGAATTTCAGATCAGGTAGCACACTTCGGAGCATGAAAACTATATGCTACAGGACCTGAACATGGCAAAGTAAAGTATGGCATGGAGATACTCAAAGAGCTTAACAAAAGTCTCTTAGTGACCTTGAGCCAAAAAGGATCAGAAAATACAATTGCAAGCATGTGAACATGGCAAAAACATAATCAGATCACAGACTTAGTGAAACCTGGAGCATGCTGAAAACAGATATCAAGTAGGCATGTTTACGAGCTCGATGCACTCACTACAGAGCAAGTCATGACAATCTAGGCATACAACCATCAAGAATACACAAAATACAAGCCAGACATGGCAAGAACAATACCATGGCATGCACGGATCAACTACAACATCCCCGGCAAAATTGCTAACAAGTAGACAATCTGCCCAGATTCACGAAATAGCAAAAATAGAGCTCGATTGACTCAAGATAGGGTGCTCCATAATTGCAAACAAAGACATGGATGGATAGAGCACTACAAGATTAACAAAACATCCTTATTGATCATCCTCAAAAGAGGCACGGATCACTAGGAAACAACATGAACATATGGCCATATGAGATAAACAGCTCAAGGACTTAGTGGAAATGCTAAGTCCCTGAAATCAGCATTAGCAAATGCACCACTTGGCAAGCTTGTGCTAGTCACCACACACATCAAAAAAATACATGGGTTGCACCTCTGGAAAGATGGCAAAACCCTTAACAAAACATATGTAGAGCTCATGGGCATATCATGCACACAATAATCATGGCAAAAATGACAAATATCTAAATGGAGCATCAGATCTGACAATTATCTCAAGTAGCACTCTTCTAACAGCATTTCGGGCATCAAGATGAACTCAGGTGAAAATGATGCAATGAGATGAAATGATGTACTCTCTGAGACGAACATTTTGACATGCTATATGCATGAATCGGAGCTATGGATGCAAAGTTACGATGCGATGAACATGTGCATTTGAAACATGGCACTCTCGGGGACTTAGTAGAAATTGGACCTCTCCGAGAAAGTCAACGGGACGGAGCGGTGTGGGATGGTTCGGATCTAGGACGGAGGGGCGGCGTTTGGTTCATCTCCCGGTGGATCCGGTCCACCTTCTTCTCCGGCGAGGTACGGACTCCGGCGAGGCGGGCTTGAACTCCGGCGATCGCCGGAATGGCGAATCCGGCCGTGAGGCGCCGGGGCGACCGTGGAGCTCCTCCGAGGAGGCGGGGCGGTGAGGCGAACGGCGGCGGTGGCCGGCAAGGCGGCGTCGCGCGGTGGAGGGCAGCACCGGCGGGAAGGTGGCGAGGCGCGGCGGCGCACGACGGCGG
>NC_057800.1:393897588-393978150 GCF_018294505.1 Triticum aestivum | reverse complement strand
CGCGGCGCCGGAGCTGCAACCGGGCGGCGGCGCGAGGAGATGGGCCCCGCGGGCCCGATCCGGGCTGCGCGGGCCGGCGGCGGGGCTGGAGGAGAGAGAGGGCGGTGGGGTGAGGTGGCGAGGCATGATTGGCCGCGGTGGGCGGTTGGACGTGTCCGGCCGCCGGGCGGACATGTCCGGCGGCACGGGGAGGAGTGGATCTAGGGTTTCGTCCGCGAAAATGAACGGGGTGCACATATTTATAGGTAGAGGGAGCTAGGATAGTCCAAATGAGGTGCGGTTTTCGGCCACGCGATCGTGATCGAACGCTCTAGATGATAGAAGGGGTTTAGGTCGATTTTGGGCCACTCTGAAAGGGTGTTGGGCTGCAACACACACGAGGCCTTTTTGGTCCCTCGGTTAACCGTTGGAGCATCAAACGAAGTCCAAATGGTACGAAACTAGACAGGCGGTCTACCGGTAGTAAACCAAGGCCGCTTGGCAAGTCTCGGTCCAATCCGGAAATGTTTAATCCCCACACATGAAAGAAAGGTAGAAATGACCACCGGAGGAGAACGGAACGCCGGAATGCAAAACGAACAACGGGGAAAAGGCTCGGATGCATGAGACGAACATGTATGCAAATGAAATGCACATGATGACATGATATGCAATGCATGACAGGCAAGCAATGACAAGGCAAACAACAGCGAATAACTGTAGGACACCTGGCACATCGGTCTCGGGGCGTTACAACACTCCACCACTACGAGAGGATCTCGTCCCGAGATCTAGAATGGCACCGGAGGGAAAACGGAAGAGCAAGAGAAGAGGTAATACTAAGTTGCTTTATTGACAAATGAGTGAAACCACGAACCTTGAAGAGGTTAAGCCATTTCGAGAAAAAGAAAACAACGGAGATGAACAAAGTTGAAAACACTCCGTTAGAAAAGAGGGACAAAGAACATTGCGACCACCTTGAGGTTGAAGGGAAGATATATATTGAAAACACTCCGGTTAAGGAAGGGATCAAGGAAGACCAAATTCGGGCAGCACTCCGGTTGAAAAGAACTCGTGCTCCCCAGTCTGCCTACGCTTCGATCTCATGGCCTAGCTCGATGAGCCCAACAAACAAGAGACACAACAGTTTATCCTTGTTCGGGCCATCTTGCGGTGTAATACCCTACTCCAGCTTTGTGGTGGGTTTCCTCGAAGGGCTGAGGATGAACTAGTACAATGGTAGAATAGCCTCGGGAGGTGAGGTGTTCTTGAGCTCAATGAGTTAGTGGATGAGAGGATGATATGAATGATCCATCCCCCTCTATGGTGGTGGCTAGGTCCTATTTATAGTGGCCTCAGTGATCTTCCCGAATGTAAGGCAGGAAGGGATCCCACAATGGCCAAATTCGAAGGGAGACAACTAGTACAAGTAATCCTGACAAAAGTAGTCTGCGTCTGCAAAAGCCTCTGGTGGTGACGCCATGGTGGGCTCTGCGATGACCTCCGTCCTCCCGTCCTGGCGGTCTTGGTCTTGTTGCACCGATATGGAAACCTTTGCTTGATTCCTCGGGACTCCGCGCCTGTGCTAGCCTCCTTAGCACCAAAGAGGAAATTGGTTCACTGCGCCCAGTGGCGCCCGCCTAGCCTTAGTCGTCATGGCTCATGTCATGTGAGCCTCGCGAGGTGCACCTTGCATACATATCTCTGCTCCTCGGGAGCCAGCCTTGTGAGGCCGCCCCCAGGGAGGTCTTGGTGTCGTCTGCCTCGCGAGGCTTGGCCTCTCATGAGGGTCTTGGGTTGTTGTTGATGAAGCTGGGCCATACCGGGCCGTCGACATAGCCATGCACAGGGCCGCAGGCAGGCAAGTCTGGGTACCCCCGTTCCCAGGACACCGACAGTAGCCCCCGGGCCTAAGGCACGCTCAAACTTGGCTTCGAGGCAAAGCCAAAGGGCAAGTGCGGAGCGCCGCGGCCCCAACCGCCTACGGCCTTGGTCGACGCGTGGCGATTAATGGGATGTGGGTGTCTCCGCTTCCCCACACATTGCCTCGGCAACAGTTCGACTTGACGAGACCCTGCTGCATGCAAAGAGAACCATCATTGCACGGGATCGTGGAGGCCGACGGTTGGCCTCCCTCCAGCTATAAATAAGTAGAGGGGCGGAGCCCCCCTTTGCTCATCTCCCTCTTCTCAAAGTCCACTTCTTCTTCTTCTTCTTTCTTGTCTCTCCATCTTGTTGTAGCTCCCTTGGCGCTGATCAGGAGGTTCTCTGCGGTGGAAAAGGGAAAGGCCCATCGGGAGGAGCCTGAACCACTTCCATCAAAGAAAAGGTTCAGCCAACCTCGTGATGCCGGGGAGAGGCAGGAGGTGACGCGGCCCTGGTACGTGCGGCCACCGCCTTGCTTCCCGCTCCCTCTGTACCATGGTGCGCAGGACCCCGGAGGGGGAGGCAGCGCCCAGCATGGCGTGGTCCATGGCCACGGTGGCCAGGCTGAGGCTGTGTGGCTGGCCGGCCCGCGAACCCACACCGAGGGCTCCTCGCGTGAGTTCGTGATATGGGCGGCAATGCCGCCGCGCACTTGGATCCAATTCCCGTGGTTCTTCGCTGACGAGATGCCTCTGAGGGGGCCGCTTGAGTTGTGGCTCCAGCACGCCGGGTGCTGCAGCCTAGCCACGGGGGCAGAGGTTGAGGCCGTCCCTCCTGGCGGCATCTTCATGACCCGAGGATGGGGCGAGGTTACCCGCACCTGCCGCGTGGACGGGGCCCTCGCCATCCACTTCGAGTGCGATGGCGCCTCCACACTGTTCTTCAAGGTCTTCGACGAGGAAGGCTGCCGCTTGGAGTGTTGCCCGGGGGGAAGCCGCCAGCATGGCGCGGCAGCGGGCGTTAAACCTGCTTCCGGTCATGCCGACAGCTCCTCCAGCAGCAGCAACGACTCCTAGGAGTCCACCGACTCTCCCGAGCCTAGCGAGTATCCGAAATCAAGCGACAACAGCTACGTGCCTCCGAGCTCTCGCTGTGCCTGAAGGAAATATGCCTTAGAGGCAATAATAAAGTTGTTATTTATATTTCCTTATATCATGATAAATGTTTATTATTCATGCTAGAATTGTATTAATCGGAAACTTAGTACATGTGTGAATACATAGACAAACAGAGTGTCCCTAGTATGCCTCTACTAGACTACCTCGTTAATAAAAGATGGTTAAGTCTCCTGACCATAGACATGGGTTGTGATTTGATTAACGGGATCACATCATTAGAGAATGATGTGATTGACAAGACCCATCCGTTAGCTTAGCATAATGATCATTTTGTTTTATTGCTATTGCTTTTGTCATAACTTATACATGTTCCTCTGACTATGAGATTATGCAACTCCCGGATACCGGAGGAACACCTTGTGTGCTATCAAACGTCAAAACATAACTGGATGATTATAAAGATGCTCTATAGGATTCTCCGATGGTGTTTGTTGAGTTGGCATGGATCAAGATGAGGATTTGTCACTCTGTGTATCGGAGAGGTATCTCTGGGTCCTCTCGGTAATGCACATCACTATGAGCCTTGCAAGCAATGTGTCTAATGAGTTAGTTACGGGATGATGCATTACGGAACGAGTAAAGAGACTTGCCAGTAACGAGATTGAACTAGGTATGAAGATACCGACGATCGAATCTCGGGCAAGTAACATACCGATGATAAAGGGAATGACGTATGTTTTTATGCGGTTTGACCGATAAAGATCTTCGTAGAATATGTACGAGCCAATATGAGCATCCAGGTTCCGCTATTGGTTATTAACCGGAGATGTGTCTCAGTCATGTCTACATAGTTCTCGAACCCGTAGGGTCCGCACGCTTAACGTTCGATGACGATTTGTATTATGAGATATGTGTTATATGAACGAAGTTTGTTCGGAGTCCCGGATGAGATCACGGACATGACGAGGAGTCTCGAA
Organism: Triticum aestivum; assembly: GCF_018294505.1. Taxonomy (NCBI): domain Eukaryota; kingdom Viridiplantae; phylum Streptophyta; class Magnoliopsida; order Poales; family Poaceae; genus Triticum; species Triticum aestivum. The sequence goes on along the minus strand of NC_057800.1, from coordinate 393,974,210 downwards.
ATGGTAGAGACATAAAGAATGAAACATTGGACGATGTTATTAGGACATCGGAAGAGTTCCGAGAGGTACCAGGTAAAAATGGATTGCCGGAGGGGTTACGGGAACCCCCAGGGAAGTAATGGGCCAACATGGGCTTTAGGGGAGAGAGAGGGTAGGCCACAAGGAGGTGGCCCCCCATGGGGAATCCTAATAGGACTAGGGGAGGGGCATGGCCCCCTTTCCCTTCTCCCTCTCCCTCTCCCTTCCTTCTTCCCCCTTCCACCAAGTGGAATCCTACTAGGACTTGGAGTCCTAGTAGGACTCTGTCCTAGCGCGCCCTACAGGGGCCGTCCGGCCTCCCCCTCTCCTCCTTTATATACGGAGGCAGGGGGCACCCTAGAACACACAAGATCAATTGTCTTAGCCGTGTGCGGTGCCCCCTCCACAGTTTACCACCTCGGTCATATTGTTGTAGTGCTTAGGTGAAGCCCTGCGCGGATCACATCATCAACACCATCACCACGCCGTTGTGCTGATGGAACTCTCCCTCGTCCTCAACTAGATCAAGAGCTCGAGGTACGTCATCGTGTTGAACGTGTGCTGAACACGGAGGTGCTGTACGTTCGGTGCTTGGATTGGTTGGATCATGAAGACGTTCGACTACATCAACCACGTTACTAAACGCTTTCGCTTTTGGTCTACGAGGGTACATGGACACACTCTCCCCTGTCATTGCTATGCATCTTCTAGTTAGATATTGTGTGATCGTAGGATTTTTTTTGAATTACTACGTTCCCCAACAGTGGCATCCGAGCCAGGTCTATGAGTAGATGTTATATGCACGAGTAGAACACAAAGAGTTGTGGGCGATAATAGTCATACTGCTTACCACCAACGTCTTACTTTGATTCGGCGGTATTGTTGGATGAAGCGGCCCAGACTTACATTACATGACCATGTTCATGAGACTGGTTCTACCGACGTGCTTCGCACACAGGTGTCTGGTGGGTGTCTTTTTCTCCAACTTTAGTTGAATCGAGTTTGACTACGGCCGGTCCTTGTTGAAGGTTAAAACAACACACTTGACAAAAAATCGTTGTGGTTTTGATGCGTAGGTAAGAACGGTTCTTGCTAGAAGCCCGTAGCAGCCACATAAAACTTGCAACAAGAAAGTAGAGGACGTCTAACTTGTTTTTGCAGGGCATGTTGTGATGTGATATGGTCAAGACGTGATGAGATGTAAATTGTTGTATGAGATGATCATGTTTTGTAAAAGTTATCGGCAACTGGCAGGAGCTTTATGGTTGTCGCTTTATTGTATGAAATGCAATCACCATGTAATTGCTTTAGTTTATCACTAAGCGGTAGCGATAGTCGTAGAAGCAATAGTTGGCAAGGCGACAATGATGCTACAATGGAGATCAAGGTGTCAAGCCGGTGACGATGGAGATCATGACGGTGCTTTGGAGATGGAGATCAAAGGCACAAGATGATGATGGCCATTTCATGTCACATATTTTGATTGCATGTGATGCTTATCCTTTATGCATCTTATTTTGCTTAGTATGGCGGTAGCATTATAAGATGATCCCTACTAAATTTCAAGGTACAAGTGTTCTCCCTGAGTATGCACCGTTGCTACAGTTCATCGTGCCGAGACACCATGTGATGATCAGGTGTGATAAGCTCTACGTTCACATACAACGGTTGCAATCCAGTTTTGCACATGCAGAATACTCGGGTTAAACTTGACGAGCCTAGCATATGCAGATATGGCCTCGGAACACTGAGACTGAAAGGTCAAACGTGAATCATATAGTAGATATGATCAACATAGTGATGTTCACCATTGAAAACTACTCCATCTCACGTGATGATCGGACATGGTTTAGTTGATATGGATCACGTGATCATTTAGATGACTAGAGGGATGTCTATCAAAGTGGGAGTTCTTAAATAATATGATTGATTGAACTTTAATTTATCATGAACTTAGTACCTGATAGTATTTGCATGTCTATGTTGTTGTAGATCAATGGCCCGTGCCACTATTCCCTTGAATTTTAATGTGTTCCTAGAGAAAGCTAAGTTGAAAGATGATGGTAGCAACTACACAGACTGGGTCCATAACTTTAGGATTATCCTCATTGCTGCATAGAAGAATTACATCCTTGAAGCACCGCTAGGTACAAGACCCGCTGCAGGAGCAACTCCGGACATTGTGAACGTCTGGCAGAGCAAAGCTGATGATTACTAGATAGTTCAGCGTGCCATGCTTTACGGCTTAGAATCGGGACTTCAAAGATGTTTTGAACGTCATGGAGCATATGAGATGTTCCAAGAGTTGAAGTTAATATTTCAAGCAAATGCCCGAATTGAGAGATATGAAGTCTCCAATAAGTTCTATAGCTGCAAAATGGAGGAGAATAATTCTCCCATTAAACATATACTCTTAATGTCTGGGTACCACAACCACTTGACTCAACTGGGAGCTAATCTTCCATATGATAGTGTCATTGATAGAGTTCTTCAATCACTGCCACCAAGCTATAAAAGCTTCATGATGAACTATAATATGCAAGGGATGGATAAGCCAATTACCGAGCTCTTCGCGATGCTAAAGGATGCGAAGGTAGAAATCAAGAAGGAGCATCAAGTGTTGATGGTTAACAAGACCACTAGTTTCAAGAAAAAGGGCAAAGGGAAGAAGGGGAACTTCAAGAAGAATGACAAGCAAGTTGCTGCTCAAGTTAAGAAGCCCAAGTCTGGACCTAAGCCTGAAACTGAGTGCTTCTACTGCAAAGGGACTGGTCACTTGAAGCGGAACTGCCCCAAGTATTTGGCGGATAAGAAGGATGGCAAAGTGAAAGGTATATTTGATATACATGTTATTGATGTGTACCTTACTAATGCTCGTAGTAGTGCCTGGGTATTTGATACTGGTTCTGTTGCTCATATTTGCAACTCGAAATAGGGGGTACGGATTAAACGAAGATTGGCTAAGGACGAGGTGACGATGCGCGTGGGAAATGGTTCCAAGGTCGATGTGATCGCCATCGGCACGCTACCTCTACATCTACCGTTGGGATTAGTTTTAGACCTAAATAATTGTTATTTGGTGCGAGCATTGAGCATGAACATTATATCTGGATCTTGTTTGATGCGAGACGTTTATTCATTTAAATTAGAGAATAATGGTTGTTCTATTTATATGAATAATATCTTTTATGTTCATGCACCCTTGATGAGTGGTCTATTTTTGTTAAATATCGATTGTAGTGATACACATATTCATAATATTGAAGCCAAAAGATGCAAGGTTAATAATGATAGTGCAACTTATTTGTGTCACTTCTGTTTAGGTCATATTGGTGTAAAGCGCATGAAGAAACTCCATGCTGATGGGATTTTGGAATCACTTGATGCTTGCGAAGCATGCCTCATGGGCAAGATGACTAAGACTCCGTTCTCCGGAACAATGGAGCTAGCAACTAACTTATTGGAAATAATACATACTGATGTATGCGGTCCGATGAGTGTTGAGGCTCACGGTGGGTATCGTTATTTTCTGACCTTCATCGATGATTTGAGAAGATATGGGTATATCTACTTGATGAAACATAAGTCTGAAATATTTGAAAAGTTCAAAGAATTTCAGAGTGAAGTGGAAAATCATCGTAATAAGAAAATAAAGTTTCTGCGATCTGACCATGGGGGTGAATATTTGAGATATGAGTTTGGTCTTCATTTGAAACAATGTGGAATAGTTTCGCAACTCATGCCACCTGGAACACCATAGCGTAATGGTGTGTCCGAATGTCGTAACCGTACTTTGTTAGATATGGTGCGATCTATGATGTCTCTTACTGATTTGCCGCTATCATTTTGGGGTTATGCTTTAGAGACGGCTGCATTCATGTTATATAGGGCACCATCTAAATCCGTTGAGACGACACCATGTGAATTGTGGTTTGGCAAGAAACCTAAGCTATCGTTTCTTAAAGTTTGGGGCTGCGATGCTTATGTGAAAAAGCTTCAACTTGATAAGCTCAAACCCAAATTGGAGAAATGTGTCTTCATAGGATACCCAAAAGAGACTGTTGGGTACACCTTCTATCACAGATCCGAAGGCAAGATATTCGTTGGTAAGAATGGATCCTTTCTAGAGAAGGAGTTTCTCTCGAAAGAAGTGAGTGGGAGGAAAGTAGAACTTGATGAGGTAATTGTACCTTCTCCCGAATTGGAAAGTAGTTCATCACAGAAATTAGTTCCAGTGATTCCTACACCAATTAGTGAGGAATCTAATGATGATGATCATGAAACTTCTGATCAAGTTACTACCGAACCTCGTAGGTCAACCAGAGTACGATCCGCACCAGAGTGGTACGGTAATCCTGTTCTGGAGGTCATGTTACTTGACCATGATGAACCTACGAACTATGAGGAAGCGATGATGATCCCAGATTCCGCGAAATGGCTTGAGGCCATGAAATCTGAGATGCGATCCATGTATGAGGACAAAGTATGGACTTTGGTTGACTTGCCCGATGATCGGCAAGCAATAGAGAATAAATGGATCTTCAAGAAGAAGACTGACGCTGACGGTAATGTTACTGTCTACAAACCTCGACTTGTTGCGAAAGGTTTTCGACAAGTTCAAGGAGTTGACTACGATGAGACCTTCTCAACCGTAGCGATGCTTAAGTCTGTCCGAATCATGTTAGAAATTGCCGTATTTTATGATTATGAAATGTGGCAAATGGATGTCAAAACTGCATTCCTTAATGGATATCTTAAAGAAGAGTTGTATATGATGCAACCAGAAGGTTTTGTTGATCCTAAAGGTGCTAACAAAGTGTGCAAGCTCCAGCGACCCATTTATGGACTGATGCAAGCCTTTCGGTGTTGGAATATATGCTTTGATAGTGTGATCAAAGCATATGGTTTTATACAGACTTTTGGAGAAGCCTGTATTTACAAGAAAGTGAGTGGGAGCTCCGTAACATTTCTAATATTATATGTGGATGACATATTGTTGATTGGAAATAATACAAAATTTTTGGATAGCATAAAAGGATACTTGAATAAGAATTTTTCAATGAAAGACCGGTGAAGCTACTTATATATTGGGCATCAAGATCTATAGAGATAGATCAAGACGCTTAATTGGACTTTCACAAAGCACATACCTTGATAAAGTTTTGAAGAAGTTCCAAATGGATCAGTCAAAGAAAGGGTTCTTGCCTCTGTTACAAGGTGTGAAGTTGAATCGGACTCAATGCCCGACCACTGGTAGAGAGAAAATGAAAGTCATTCCCTATGCCTCAGCCATAGGTTCTATCATGTATGCAATGCTGTGTACCAGACCTGATCTGTGCCTTCCTATCAGTTTAGTAGTGAGGTACCAAAGTAATCCAAGAGTGGATCACTGGACAGCGTTCAAGAACATCCTGAAATACCTAAAAAGGACTAAGGATATGTTTCTTGTTTGAGGTGACAAAGAGCTCGTCGTAAATGGTTACGTCGATGCAAGCTTTGACACTGATCTGGATGACTCTAAGTCACAAACCGGGTACGTATTTATATTGAATGGTGGAGCTGTCAGTTGGTGTAGTTCCAAGCAGAGCGTCGTGGCGGGATCTATGCGTGAAGCGGAGTACATAGCTGCTTCGAAAGCAGCAAATGAAGGAGTCTGGATGAAGGAGTTCATATCCGATCTAGGTGTTATACCTAGTGCATCAGGTCCAATGAAAATCTTTTGTGACAATACTAGAGCAATTGCCTTGGCGAAGGAATCCAGATTCAACAAGAGAACCAAACACATCAAGAGACGCTTCAATACCATTCGCGATCAAGTCAAGAAGGGAGACATAGAGATTTGCAAGATACATAAGGATCTGAATGTTGCAGAACCGTTGACTAAGCCCCTCTCACGAGCAAAACATGATCAGCACCAAGACTGCATGGGTGTTAGAATCATTACTGTGTAATCTAGATTATTGACTCTAGTGCAAGTGGAAGGAAATATGCCCTAAAGGCAATAATAAAGTTGCTATTTATATTTCCTTATATCATGATCGTTTAGTTTTATTGCTACTGCTTTCATCATAACTTATACATGTTCCTCTGACTATGAGATTATGCAACTCCCGCATACCGGAGGAACACCTTGTGTTCTATCAAACGTCAAAACGTAACTGGGTGATTATAAAGATGCTCTACAGGTGTCTCCGATGGTGTTTGTTGAGTTGGCATGGATCAAGATTAGGATTTGTCACTCCGTGTATCAGAGAGGTATCTCAGGGCCCTCTCGGTAATGCACATCACTATGAGCCTTGCAAGCAATGTGACTAATGAGTTAGTTATGGGATGATGCATTACGGAATGAGTAAAGAGACTTGCCGGTAACGAGATTGAACTAGGTATGAAGATACCGACGATCAAATCTCGGGCAAGTAACATACCGATGACAAAGGGAATGACGTATGTTGTTATGCAGTTTGACCGATAAAGATCTTCGTAGAATATGTAGGAGCCAATATGAGCATCCAGGTTCCGCTGTTGGTTATTGACCGGAGATGTGTCTCGGTCATGTCTACATAGTTCTCGAACCCGTATGGTCCGCACACTTAACTTTCGATGACGATTTCTATTATGAGTTATGTGTTTTTGATGAACAAAGTTTGTTTGGAGTCCTAGATGAGTTCACGAACATGACGAGGAGTCTCGAAATGGTTGAGACATAAAGAATGATATACTGGACGATGTTATTCGGACACCGGAAGAGTTCCGAGAGGTTGTAACATCCCAAATTTTCAATTTGGAATGTTATACATAGGTCAACATATGCATATCATATTTTATTTACATCTCGTTTGCGATCCTAGAAATCCTAAGCAACTCAAGGACCCACGGAGAGAGTTGGGGATCTCACTATTTTCATATTTGAATTTTTCTCAAATTTGAAAAGAGGATCATTTTGGTTTTAATATTTTTCTCTCCGAAATATTTTTAATATCGAAATAAATGAGAGGAGATAAAATGACTTCTCCAAAATAAAATAAATATTAGAGGAAAAATGTTAAAATCAAATAAATATTTTATTTGGGATTTTATTGTTATTTTATTTGAATTAGGAAAATATCCATTTTCAAAATTGCATTTTTAGGCCGGAAAAATGTTCACTAGTTCTAAATATTTTATTTAGATGGTTAAAATTGGTTTTGGCATTTTTAGATTTTTTTTATTTTTTAAGGGTTTTTTTCCTTCGGCGGATTAAAAAAACGCGAACCGACTCTGGGCCGTGCCCGAGCCAGACACATCCCGCCCAGCCCATTTATAAGGCGAGGCCCAAGCCGCCCCAGCCCAAAGCCGCCGCCGCCCGAAACCCTAGCCGCCGCCTGTTCGCCGGAGTTCGCCGGAATCGTCGCGCCGCTGTCGTTTTTTTTAGGTTTTCCGGTAAACCCTAGATCCGGTTTTTTTCGAGTAGATCGGTTCAGTTTTTCTCGGTTTCGCTGATTTAGATCAGTTTTTTGTTTATTTCTCGGTTTAGATCTATTCCGTGAATGTTCGTTCGTTTAGTTCTTTTAGTGAACAAATTCGTCTGTTTGCCTCTATTAGCGGACGTACGTCCGATAGATTTTTCTTTTTTCTATTTTATTTTCGCTAGGGACCTATCCACGATTACTTTTATCGCAGATTAGCCCCTGATCTTCAAACCCTCGCAACTTTTTAACCGTTCGTCCAAATCCAGTGAAACCAATGCCAAAATCTTCATCTAAAAGTCCTCTTTCTAGTTAATCAATTTGAACATGGTTTTGGCAATTTAAAATTTGGTTTGAAGAAGATTTGAATTAGAAGTTCTTTTGATTGTAGTTTTAGTTCCGTAGCTCCGTTTCGATCGATTCTTTTTGCAAATCAAAGCTCTTCAGTTGAACTTTCAGTTTGGACTTTCCTATCTGAGTTTTACCCTTGCACCTTTGCTTGATTGCTTATATATGCTATTGTTTGTTTGCGATAGAGTTTCTGGAGTGCGAAGCATGCTACTACGAGTCTCTAGGGTTTGCAGATCACCAGCAAGGCAAGTAACACTTTGATCATATTCTTTATCACCCAGTTTTTATGCATTAGTTATAATCCTCAAACATTGCATGAGTATGATCTCTTAACATGTGGGGTTTTGGGAAGTAGATGATGAGGTAGAAGCTATTGCCCTTTTATTATCAAACCCTGGGAGTTACTTCTACGTTATGCTTATACCGCTATGCTATGCTCGTAGACGTGGTTTGGGTCTGAGTGTATCCATGATAAATGTGAGATTGTTAAATAATGGTTAACTTAAGGTGGATACTTAAATACACATCTGGCTGGATTGGTTGCGGGCACCTGGAGAATCTAGTGTTGTCCTAGGATATCCCGGAGTACCCGAGTGCTCATCCTATGGTTCGCCACCCAGGCTCAAAGGGATCATAAGATTATTCATGCTAGAAACTTCCGTGTGCAGCCACAAGCCATTATGGGCTCTGGCATAGTTGAGTATGTTGCGTGACCTCTTTCAGTGGTAGGCTAGCAGATGTAGGGGAAAGTAGGTGTAACTGTCTACCTAGAGTAAAGAGTTAATGCTTCTAAAAGACTGTGTCTCGGTCATCCGTTTCTCAAACACCATGCAGTGCGAGAAAATTAACGGAGGAGATCAAGTCTTATGGGGAAAGTGCGCAAACCTCTGTAGAGTGTACAAACTAATCATGGTTAGCCGTGTCCCTGGTTATGGACATCTTGAGTATCTGGTTCTTGAATTATCATGTGGATCTCATCACTCTAAATTAATTTGTTGGGTTAATAATACTTTTTAATTGGGATTGGGTTGGAGGAACCTTCTCAATGTTTATCAACTACCATGGTAGTTAAACAAATATATTCCTTTGTTGTAGGGAAAAATTGGCTTTTCACAAAAAACATATTAACCGTAGAGCCTCCACCAGCCAAATATGCATATAGTTATAGCTTTTGCCTATTCATTGCTCTACAGTGTTATTTTGCCAGCATATTCCATGTGCTGACCCATTTTCAGGCTGCAACGTATTATGTTGCAAACTTTTCAGATGAAGAGTAAGGTGCGCTAGGTCGTTGTCATGCACTCAACTATGCCGTTGGAGTTGATGGACTCACTTTATCTTCCAAGCCTTCCGCTGTTATCGTATTTTAGATGGCCTTAAGCCATATTATTGTAATAAGTACTCTTCTATGAGTTACACGATGTAATAAGTGTGTGATTGCAACTCTGTTATAAATCCTTCAAGTAATGTGTGTGTCAGCATTACCGATCCAGGGATGACACTTATGCATAGAGATTTGACTGTTTGAGGTCAGATCGCTACAAGATGGTACCAGAGCACACGCTGATTGTAGGACGCGACCACTAAGATAAACCATAGGTCACTCTTCTCTACTCATTTCTGACTCCTCTCCATTTTCCACTCTATAAATGGCGGACCCAAGGAACAAGTTTGCTCAACTGGATCAAGACACACCTTTTGGACGACACTTGAAGGAAGTCACTAGGTACCTGAACATTGGAATACCAAGCTTCACCGAGACCTACACCACCACTTTACCAGAAGAGGAGCGTTGTATGATTCGAGTTCATGTTCTAGGAAGGACATTCACACCAGTTACTAAGCCCATAGATTTTTCCTTTGATGCACCAACCTGGAGTCCAGGAAAGATCATGGCAGCCCACATCGCCATGGGACGCATCGGCGAAGTTTATCACAAGGATCTTAAGGACACCATCTACCAGATATGTGGGTGCTGAGACAAGCAATGGGAGATGATCAGCACCAGGAGGGACAGGTCCATTGCAGCCTTCATCCAGGAGTTAAACTAGCACATTCGTCGCCAGGAGAATCAAATGTGCGCAAGCATGATAGATCTGAAGAAGTTGATGACAAGGAGCATGGAGCTTGAAGAGGAACTCAAGTATACACACGACGGGTACGAGGAGGAAATCACAATACTAGTAGAAAAGAATGATGACCTGACAAGGAAGCTAGGAGTATTCATGGGAGACCCTGCGCCAGGTGAAGATGACGACCATCCCGAGGACTACTAAATCATCGACGACACCGACTTCGACCCCGACAGTAGTGATGATGATTACAAAGACGAAGCTAGAACGGATATCATGGAGTCTTCCACCGTTCAAAATTTCTAGATGGCCACCACATTACTAGTAGTATATTCCCCATGTATATAGTAGTAGCCCTTGTTTGAATTGAGTTGTGTGATATGAATGTGTTTGTCTCATGTGCATATGGGTAGTGATTTCTCACTAGACCTCATTCTATTCTAATATCTTCCCTCTAAACCCATCATATGCCTCCGAGACGTGACCCAGGATTTGTCTTCCCACCGGAGCTCACACAGTTGATCCAATAGCAGAATGCCTTGATGCAACTGCTAGTCCAGAACCAAGGCAACAACAACAACAATAACAATAACAACAACCCACCGCCACCACCTCCAGTGGATAACCTAGCCCATTTTCTGAGGTTAAATCCGCCGGTGGTTTCCAGTAGCACCGAGCCGATTGTTGCTAATGACTGGCTACGTAGGATTGGAAGGGAGTTGACCACCGCAGGTTGTATAGATGCGGAGAAGGTGTGCTTTGCCGCACACCAACTGGATGGACCCGCAGCCTCATGGTGGCAGAATTACACAACCACTTTCCCCATAGTCAATGTCACATGGGATCAGTTTCAGCAAGCATTCCGCACCGCACATGTCTCTACAGGAGCTATGAGCATGAAGAAGCGTGAGTTTTGCAACTTACGCCAGGGAAACCGTACTGTGGGGCAGTACGTTGATGAGTTTAGCAAGTTAGCCCGTTATGCCCTAGATGATGCGGCCACAGATGCTGCGAAGCAGGAGAAGTTTATGGAAGGACTGAATGATAAGATGAGTATGCAGTTGATGGTGGCAACATTCACTAACTACCAGGAGTTGGTAGACCAGTCCCTGATGATTGAAAGCAAACATCAGCAGATAGAGAGCCGCAAACGGAAGTATGGACAAGGGAAGTATAACTCTGAAGCATCACAGAAGCCTCGCTTTACCCCTAACTCCAGAGGTTATACCCATAACCATGTAGGCCATACTCACAATGGAGGAAGTTCGCACAACCACAATGGACCCAAGAATGGGAATGGAAATGGAGGAAGCAGCAGCCAGAACCGTTCCAACCTAGCAACGCCCGCCAAGAAGGATCTAAGTCACATTACTTGTTTCAAGTGCGTGAAGACTGGACACTACGCCACCGAGTGTTCTGAAGCAAAGAATGGAAATGGCAATGGACGCTCTGGGAAGAAGCCCAGCCCTTTCAACAGGGGACAAGTGAACCACATTAACGTGAAGGAGTTTGAAGAGTAGCCAGATGCAATTATATGTAAGTTTTTGGTTAAGTCATTTATTGCAATCATTCTTTTTGATACTGGTGCATCACATTCATACATATCAAGGGGGTTTGTGGATAAGTATCAGTTGTCCACCAAAGTTCTTAGGACACCTATGTTAGTAAGCTCGCCAGGAGCAGAGTTTATGGCAAGCCAAGGATGTTTTCAGATGCCATTAACCATAGGTAGGCATGTTTTCCCCTCAGACCTAGTAATTTTGGAATCACAAGGATTGGATGTGATACTAGGCATGGATTGGCTATCGATGTACGGAGGAAACATCGATTGCGCCAGTAAGTCAATTATGCTCACCACCCCGGAGGGAAAAAGGATTAAGTATGTATCCAGGCATGTGCCAAGGAGGACCCAAGTAAATTCCCTCTCAGGAGTTGTTCAGGAGGAAGTGCCTATAGTGAAGGATTACCCAAATGTATTTCCATAGGAACTACCAGGCATGCCGCCGGATCGAGACATTGAGTTTTTGATAGAGCTATTGCCAGGCACCGGACCGATATCGAAGAGACCATACCGGATGCCCACAAATGATCTGGAGGAAATTAAGAAGCATATTAAGGAGTTATTGGAGAAAGGTTACATTCGACGAAGTTCGTCAGTGTGGGGATCCCCAGTGCTCTTGGTTGAGAAGAAGGATGGATCCTTGAGAATGGTTGTTGATTATCATGCATTGAATGAAGTGACGATCAAGAACAAGTACCCACTACCGATGATCAATGATTTGTTTGACCAGCTGCAAGGAGCTAAAGTATTTTCCAAGATCGACCTGCAATCAGGATACCACCAGCTCAAGATCCGAGAAAAGGATATACCCAAGACAGCCTTCACCATAAGGTACGGGCTATAAAACTGCCATGCGAACCGCAGAGAATCCAGGCCGCCTGGCCCCCATTTATTCCCGTGGACATTTACCTTCATTTCTCGTGTCACACGACACAATAAGCACACCCACGACGACACATATAGAGAGGACATCCGGCGGTTCCAACGGCGCTCCCCGTGGCTCCAATGGTGCTCCCAGCGACCGACGACGACAACAGCGGGCAGTTCATGACGCATCATGTAGTGCACACCCACATGAGGGGGAAGGCCCTCTCGGTGGTGTACACGAATGATACAATCTCGGTGGAGAGCTCAATCCAAACTATGGTGCAGTTCCTTGCCGAGGACAAGTACCAAGTGGTCGGCTTCGACCTCGAGTACACCATCGATTGTGTCGGGCACGATCAGAAGGTTGCCATCGCCCAGTTGTGCGTGCGACATGATGTCCTCGTCTACCACTACCACCTTGCCACAAGGCCTTGCGAGCGTTTCTCCAGGTTTATCAACAACTCCGGCTACAGTTTCGCTATGGTGGACACCACCAACGATCTAAAAGCGCTCAAGGGTTCGGGCTTGAAATGCTCAAATCTTGTCAACATCCACACTACAAAAAATACACTTCCGTGATGATACGTGTTTGTCATAGTAGGTCACGTTTTCTGTCATGCATGTACATCCATGAAAAATCTATGACAGAATCAAGATAGTCATACATGTGCTGTCGTAGAAGTGTTCCATATCATTACCAAAATTATCATCACGGAAGTGTCCACTTCCATGACAATAAATCGCGCATCATGGAAGTGCTTTCGTCAAGGGTGGCTGACACATGGCATCCACCATACCAGGTCGATGTTAAGCTATTGGGTCCTATTTTGGATCCGATAACCCGTTAACAACCCGGACCAATGAGGATTTTCCACATGTAAAATTGTCATTGGCCAGAGGAAACACGTGTTGGCTCACCATTGGGACATATGTCATCCATTCATTGGACAGGAGGCGCCTATGATAGGTCGACACATGGCATGGCCCAACAAAGGCCCATTCCAATGAAAAGGACGTCCATTTGACTTGGTCAAAAGGTAGTCGGCCGGCCCACGGAAAGCCTGTTCCTATATAGCCCATTTATGGCCCGCTAACTCACGGCCCGTTACGGCCTATCGGAATTAAGCCCAGTAGCTTCATCTAGGCCGTCCAATATGATTCCAGCCCATTATAACTTCCGACCCATGTATGGCCCATGATGTCTTTTGGCCCATACGAGGCCATTTGTAACTCTTGGCCCATTAACGACCCGTAGTGAATCTGGCCCACAATGAACAGTGTATCGTTTCATACCCACTAACGGTCCATTATTCCATTGGCCCGTTTCCAACCCGTGTTATCTTTCGGCCTTCTCAGGGCCCATTTATTCTTGGGCTTATTTCCAGCATTCAGTTAATTATGGCCCGTTACTGGCCTTCTCTGCTTGTGGGCTAAATTTAGCCCGTGGTTACAATCGGCCCGTTTGCAGCCCGTTAATCCGTTGGGACATTTTCATAGCGTCATCAAATACGACCGATTAACGACGACTCGTTATTGTCGGCCCATGAACGGACGATTCCAAATCTAGCCTGTTTACAACCCATAATGTGGTATGTTATTGGCCCATGTTTGGCCGATCGATCATACGACCCGTATAAGGCCCATTGATGCTACGACCCCGTATAAGGCCCATTGATGCTACGGCCCGTAGAAGGCCCATTGTTCCTACGGCCCTTACCAGGCCCATTGTTTCTACGGCCCGTAGGAGGCCCATGGTAACTACAATAAATATGTAGCCCGTGGTTATTGTGGCCTAGTTTTTTAAAAATAGGTTACTGCGGCCAAACCACGGAAAAAGAACTGCACTGACTACAAGCAAACAAATAAACAGGACAACAAGGAAATAACTAAGCAAGAAACTTACGCTAGGCTATCACGGCTATTACAGATATTACATCCACTGGGCATCAAAGTTCGCCACCAGTGCAAATATAGGGAACAAAGCAACATATCATATACACTGGTTGTCAAAGTTGGCGGCCAGTGCAAATAAACACCACAGCAAAACAAGTCCAGAAAGAAATAATATCCTGGGTACCCATAATGCTGGCAAGATGCTTAGCAAGCTTATTAACTTTCTCTTGTTTGGTGCTTAAATCCTCCAGCGCTTGCTGTTAACCAGAAAGTATGCATCTGAATTCTGCAGGGACTTCCTCAGTCCTTCAGCTTCCTATCGCAGCACATATGATCGATGTCTTTCAACTTGAAGTTCAGACTCAAGAAGACGAACTGATTCAAGCAGCGAGTTCGAAGAGCTTGTGCCAGGAGTAGTGGCCAGTAACTCGAACACTACATCAAGACATGACTGTTGAGTTCTCTCATTGTTGTCAAGATAGTTTTTATGAGCTTTCTTAGAGACCAACAGGGATGTCTCACTATCTTGAACCTTATCTGCATTACCTCCTTTACCATTGCATAACGGGGTACTGTTCTCCAATATTTTGTCCGTATTCTAAAAGAGAAACAAGGAGACACATCACATGTTTACCTTGTTGTATATGAAACTCATTTTGGTAAATCAGATCAGTAGTAAAGTGGACAGGATAACAGCATGAAACAAACATATATCTATGTACCATGGTCACTTTATGGTCTATATCATTCTAGTTTTTGTTGCCAAATCAAGATAGAGACACAGTTCAAATAATATTTGTTCAAGACAAAGCATAATAGACAAAATATAAGTGTGGGAAACTATAGAGAAATAACAACACTTGTAATGTGCATGACATGAGAACATAACTTTTTATTCAATTGAAACTAAAATCAACATAGAGCAAGTTACAACAGCAAACCAGTTAAAGAAATAGGTTTAAAACATAACTGTTGCACCATTGGAGTTTCAATTCCATCCTTCAAATTTGAAAATAGTTGGTATGAGTAAATACAGTCATGCAAGAGCAAAGGAGTATGAACCATAGCTACAGAACCTGACCTGAGAACAATTATTCTTCTCCTTTAAGCGTTGAGTTAGGATTCTGAGTGGTGGTCCTCGTGCTTTGGGCACTGCAGTTCCCTTAGTAACTGATCATGCTTGGGTGCTCTGTGGTGGAGACGGTGTTGTGTCAACTAGAACTGGGTTACTATCTGCTGGGGTTGGGGTTAGAAGGGGAGTAGCTGGTTCTCTGTCCGATTGGGTAGGGGTACAATCTGCGAGAGTCTGGGTTATGTGTGGTGGGGCTGGTTCTTGGGCAAGTACAACCGTGGTTCTATCTACATCAACTAGTAGCATTATCTTTTCTGAAGACCGTGTTGTTACTCCCTTAGATACTGCCATCGCCCTCTCCAATTCAAATGGTTGATAAACAAGAAAAGTAATTGAACATATAGACATTGTATGATAAGACAGGTGCAATGGATAGTGGGGAATAAAAAAGGGCATGAAATAATTCACATTTATGTTGTCTAACCAAATAGGATAGCACAACACAATTTCACATATAATATGGCTAACTAAACAGGATAGCATGACACAATTTCACATTATGATGGCTAACTAAAAAATATGGAAAGACATAGTTCAAAATATGATGACTATGTAAACAGGATGACATGATATAACTATATAATGTGTTTATTAAATAGGTTGGCATGCCATAATGCACATACATGCCGCCTATGGAAACATGATAGCATGATATAATTCACGGATAGAATGACATAATTCAAAATATGATGACTGTAACACTAAACAGGATGAGATGATATAACTATATGATGTCTTTATTAAACGGGTTGCCATGCCATAATTCAGATACATACTGTGTATGTAAACATGATGGCATGATATAATTCAAATATACGATTTATATAGTAAGCAAATAAGCAGATGGCAATCCATATATGATGTAAAAACTAAGCAATGCAAGACCACATGCATGACATGGGTAATATAACCAGCAAGATGACTATGTAAATAGGATGACATGATATAACTATATAATGTGTTTATTAAATAGGTTGGCATGCCATAATTCACATACATGCTGCCTATGGAAACATGATAGCATGATATAATTCACGGATAGAATGACATGATTCAAAATATGATGACTATAAACACTAAACAAGATGAGATGATATAACTGAAGGAAATATGCCCTAGAGGCAATAATAAAGTTATTATTTATTTCCTTATATCATGATAAAAGTTTATTATTCATGCTAGAATTGTATTAACCGGAAACATAATACATGTGTGAATACATAGAAAACAGAGTGTCACTAGTATGCCTCTACTAGACTAGCTTGTTAATCAAAGATGGTTATGTTTCCTAACCATGGACAAAGGGTTGTCATTTGATTAACATGATCACATCATTAGTTGAATGATCTGATTGACATGACCCATTCCATTAGCTTATCACCCAATCGTTTAGTATGTTGCTATTGCTTTCTTCATGACTTATACATGTTCCTATGACTATGAGATTATGCAACTCCCGTCTGCCAGAGGAACACTTTGTGTGCTACCAAACGTCACAACGTAACTGGGTGATTATAAAGGAGCTCTACAGGTGTCTCCAAAGGTACATGTTGGGTTGGCGTATTTCGAGATTAGGATTTGTCACTCCGATTGTCAGAGAGGTATCTCTGGGCCCTCTCGGTAATGCACATCACTTAAAGCCTTGCAAGCATTGCAATTAATGAGTTAGTTGCGGGATGATGTATTACAGAACGAGTAAAGAGACTTGCCGGTGACGAGATTGAACTAGGTATGGGATACCGACGATCGAATCTCAGGCAAGTAACATACCGATGACAAAGGGAACAACGTATGTCGTTATGCGGTCTGACCGATAAAAGATCTTCGTAGAATATGTAGCCAATATGAGCATCCAGGTTCCACTATTGGTTATTGACCGGAGACGTGTCTCGGTCATGTCTACATTGTTCTCAAACCCGTAGGGTCCGCACGCTTAAGGTTACGATGACAGTTATATTATGAGTTTATGCATTTTGATGTACCGAAGGTTGTTTAGAGTCCTGGATGTGATCACGGACATGACGAGGAGTCTCGAAATGGTCGAGACATAAAGATTGATATATTGGAAGCCTATGTTTGGATATCAGAAGTGTTCTGAGTGAAATCGGGATTTTACCGGAGTACTGGGAGGTTACCGGAACCCCCCGGGAGCTATATGGGCCTAAGTGGGCCTTAGTGGTAAAGAGAAGGGGCAGCCCAAGATGGGACGCGTGCCCCTCCCCTCCCTTGGTCCGAATAGGACAAGGAGAGGGGGCCGGCCCCCCTCTCTCTTTTCCCCCCTCTGCGAATCCTATTCCAACTAGGATTGGGGGGGGGGGGAATCCTACTCCCAGAGGGAGTAGGACTCCTCCTGGCACGCCTCTCCTAGGCCGGCCGCACCCCCCCACCCCCTTGAGCCTTTATATACGGAGGCAGGGGCACCCCAGAGAAACACAAGTTGATCCACGTGATCATATTCTTAGCCATGTGTGGTGCCCCCTTCCACCATAGTCCTCGATAATATTGTAGCGGTGCTTAGGCGAAGCCCTGCGGCAGTAGTACATCAAGACCGTCACCACGCCGTCGTGCTGACGGAATTCTTCCCCGACACTTTGCTGGATCGGAGTCCGGGGATCGTCATCGAGCTGAACGTGTGCTAGAACTCGGAGGTGCCGTAGTTTCGGTGCTTGATCGGTCGGGCCGTGGAGACGTACGACTACATCAACCAAACGCTTCCGTTGTCGATCTACAAGGGTACGTAGATCACACTCTCCCCCTCTCGTTGCTATGCATCACTATGATCTTGCGTGAGCGTAGGAAATTTTTTGAAATTACTACGAAACCCAACAGTGGCATCCGAGCCTAGGTTTTATATGTTGATGTTATAAGCATGAGTAGAACACAAGTGAGTTGTGGGCGATATAAGTCATACTGCTTACCAGCATGTCATACTTTGGTTCGCCGGTATTGTTGGACGAAGCGGCCCGGACCGACATTACGCGTATGCTTACGCGAGACCGGTTCTCCCGACGTGCTTTGCACATAGGTGGCTTGCGGGTGACAGTTTCTCCAACTTTAGTTGAACTGAGTGTGGCTACGCCCGGTCCTTGCGAAGGTTAAAACAGCACCAACTTGACAAACTATCGTTGTGGTTTTTGATGCGTAGGTAAGATTGGTTCTTGCTTAAGCCCATAGCAGCCACGTAAAACATGCAACAACAAAGTAGAGGACGTCTAACTTGTTTTTGCAGGGCATGTTGTGATGTGATATGGTCAAGACATGATGCTAAATTTTATTGTATGAGATGATCATGTTTTGTAACCGATTTATCGGCAACTGGCAGGAGCCATATGGTTGTCGCTTTATTGTATGCAATGCAATCGCGCTGTAATGCTTTACTTTATCACTAAGCGGTAGCGATAGTCGTGGAAGCATAAGATTGGCAAGACGACAATGATGCTACGATGGAGATCAAGGTGTCGCGCCGGTGACGATGGTGATCATGACGGTGCTTCGGAGATGGAGATCACAAGCACAAGATGATGATGGCCATATCATATCACTTTTATTGATTGCATGTGATGTTTATCTTTTATGCATCTTATCTTGCTTTGATTGACGGTAGCATTATAAGATGATCTCTCACTAAATTATCAAGAAGTGTTCTCCCTGAGTATGCACCATTGTGAAAGGTCTTCGTGCTGAGACACCACGTGATGATCGGGTGTGATAGGCTCTACGTTCAAATACAACGGGTGCAAAACAGTTGCACACGCGGAATACTCAGGTTATACTTGACGAGCCAAGCATATACATATATGGCCTCGGAATACGGAGACCGAAAGGTCGAGCGTGAATCATATAGTAGATATGATCAACATAGTGATGTTCACCAATGAAACTACTCCATCTCACGTGATGATCGGACATGGTTTAGTTGATTTGGATCACGTAATCACTTAGAGGATTAGAGGGATATCTATCTAAGTGGGAGTTCTTTAAGTAATATGATTAATTGAACCTAAATTTATCATGAACTTAGTACCTGATAGTATCTTGCTTGTTTATGTATGATTGTAGATAAATGGCCCGTGCTGTTGTTCCGTTGAATTTTAATGAGTTCCTTGAGAAAGCAAAGTTGAAAGATGATGGTAGCAATTACACGGACTGGGTCCGTAACTTGAGGATTATCCTCATTGCTGCACAGAAGAATTACGTCCTGGAAGCACCGCTGGGTGCCAGGCCTGCTGCTGGAGCAACACCAGATGTTGTGAACGTCTGGTAGAGCAAAGCTGATGACTACTCGATAGTTCAGTGTGCCATGCTTTACGGCTTAGAACCGGGACTTCAACGACGTTTTGAACGTCATGGAGCATATGAGATGTTCCAGGAGTTGAAGTTAATATTTCAAGCAAATGCCCGGATTGAGAGATATGAAGTCTCCAATAAGTTCTATAGCTGCAAGATGGAGGAGAACAGTTCTGTCAGTGAGCATATACTCAAAATGTCTGGGTATAATAATCACTTGATTCAAATGGGAGTTAATCTTCCAGATGATTGCGTATTGACAGAATTCTCCAATCACTGCCACCAAGCTACAAGAGCTTCCTGATGAACTATAATATGCAAGGGATGAATAACACTATTCCCGAGCTCTTCGCAATGCTGAAAGCTGCGGAGGTAGAAATCAAAAAGGAGCATCAAGTGTTGATGGTCAACAAGACCACTAGTTTCAACAAAAAGGGCAAAGGGAAGAAGATGGGGAACTTCAAGAAGAACAGCAAGCAAGTTGCTGCTCAAGAGAAGAAACCCAAGTCTGGACCTAAGCCTGAAACTGAGTGCTTCTACTGCAAGCAGACTGGTCACTGGAAGCGGAACTGCCCCAAGTATTTGGCGGATAAGAAGGATGGCAAGGTGAACAAAGGTATATGTGATATACATGTTATTGTTGTGTACCTTACTAATGCTCGAAGTAGCACCTGGGTATTTGATACTGGTTATGTTGCTAATATTTGCAACTCGAAACAGGCACTACAGATTAAGCGAAGATTGGCTAAGGACGAGGTGACGATGCACGTGGGAAACGGTTCCAAAGTCGATGTGATCGCGGTCGGCACGCTACCTCTACATCTACCTTTGGGAATAATATTAGACCTAAATAATTGTTATTTGGTGCCAGAGTTAAGCATGAACATTATATCTGGATCTTGTTTGATGCGAGACGGTTATTCATTTAAATCAGAGAATAATGGTTGTTCTATTTATATGAGTAATATCTTTTATGGTCATGCACCCTTGAAGAGTGGTCTATTCTTATTGAATCTCGATAGTAGTAACACACATATTCATAATGTTGAAGCCAAAAGATGCAGAGTTGATAATGATAGTGCAACTTATTTGTGGCACTGCCGTTTAGGTCATATCGGTGTAAAGCGCATGAAGAAACTCCATACTGATGGACTTTTGGAACCACTTGATTATGAATCAATTGGTACTTGCGACCCGTGCCTCATGGGCAAGATGACTAAAACGCCGTTCTCCGGTACTATGGAGAGAGCAACAAATTTGTTGGAAATCATACATACTGATGTAGGTGGTCCGATGAATATTGAGGCTCGTGGCGGATATCATTATTTTCTCACCTTCATAGATGATTTAAGCAGATATGGGTATATCTACTTAATGAAACATAAGTCTGAAACATTTGAAAAGTTCAAAGAATTTTAGAGTGAAGTTGAAAATCATCGTAACAAGAAAATAAAGTTTCTACGATCTGATCGTGGAGGAGAATATTTGAGTTACGAGTTTTGTGTACATTTGAAACAATGCGGAATAGTTTCGCAACTCACGCCACCCGGAACACCACAACGTAATGGTGTGTCCGAACGTCGTAATCGTACTTTACTAGATATGGTGCGATCTATGATGTCTCTTACTGATTTACCGCTATCGTTTTGGGGTTATGCTTTGGAGACGGCCGCATTCACGTTAAATAGGGCACCATCAAAATCGGTTGAGACGACGCCTTATGAACTATGGTTTGGCAAGAAACCAAAGTTGTCGTTTCTGAAAGTTTGGGGCTGCGATGCTTATGTGAAAAAGCTTCAACCTGATAAGATCGAACCCAAATCGGAGAAATGTGTCTTCATAGGATATCCAAAGGAGACTATTGGATACACCTTCTATCACAGATCCGAAGGCAGGACTTTTGTTGCTAAGTTCGGAAACTTTCTAGAGAAGGAGTTTCTCTCGAAAGAAGTGAGTGGGAGGAAAGTAGAACTTGACGAGGTAACTGTACCTGCTCCCTTATTGGAAAGTAGTACATCACAGAAAACTATTTCTGTGACACCTACACCAATTAGTGAGGAAGCTAATGATGATGATCATGAAACTTCAGAACAAGATACTACTAAAACTCATAGATCAACCAGAGTAAGATCCGCACCAGAGTGGTACGGTAATCCTATTCTGGAAGTCATGCTACTAGATCATGACGAACCTACGAACTATGAAGAAGCGATGGTGAGCCCAGATTCCGCAAAATGGCTTGAAGCCATGAAATCTGAGATGGGATCCATGTATGAGAACAAAGTATGGACTTTGGTTGACTTGCCCAATGATCGGCAAGCAATTGAGAATAAATGGATCTTCAAGAAGAAGACTGACGCCGACGACAATATTACTGTCTACAAAGCTCGACTTGACGCAAAAGGGTTTTGACAAGTTCAAGGGATTGACTACGATGAGACCTTCTCACCCGTAGCGATGCTTAAGTCTGTCCGAATCATGTTAGCAATTGCCGCATTTTATGATTATGAAATTTGGCAGATGGATGTCAAAACTGCATTCCTGAATGGATTTCTGGAAGAAGAGTTGTATATGATGCAACCAGAAGGTTTTGTCGATCCAAAGGGAGCTAACAAAGTGTGCAAGCTCTAGCGATCCATTTATGGACTGGTGCAAGACTCTTGGAGTTGGAATAAGCGCTTTGATAGTGTGATCAAAGCATTTGGTTTTATACAGACTTTTGGAGAAGCCTGTATTTACAAGAAAGTGAGTGGGAGCTCTGTAGCATTTCTGATATTATATGTGGATGACATATTACTGATTGGAAATGATATAGAATTTCTGGATAGCATAAAAGGATACTTGAATAAGAGTTTTTCAATGAAAGACCTCGGTGAAGCTGCTTACATATTAGGCATAAAGATCTATAGAGATAGATTGAGACATTTAATTGGACTTTCACAAAGCACATACCATGACAAGATTTTGAAGAAGTTCAAAATGGATCAAGCAAAGAAAGGGTTCTTGCCTGTGTTACAAGGTGTGAAGTTGAGTCAGACTCAATGCCCGACCACTGCAGAAGATAGAGAGAAGATGAAAGATGTTCCCTATGCTTCAGCCATAGGCTCTATCATGTATGCAATGTTGTGTACCAGACCTGATGTGTGCCTTGTTATAAGTCTAGCAGGGAGGTACCAAAGTAATCCAGGAGTGGATCACTGGACAGCGGTCAAGAACATCCTGAAGTACCTGAAAAGGACTAAGGATATGTTTCTCGTATATGGAGGTGACAAAGAGCTCATCATAAACGGTTACGTTGATGCAATCTTTGACACTGATCCGGACGATTCTAAATCGCAAACCGGATACGTGTTTACATTAAATGGTGGAGCTGTCAGTTGGTGAAGTTCTAAACAAAGCGTCGTGGCGGGATCTACGTGTGAAGCGGAATACATAGCTGCTTCGGAAGCAGCAAATGAAGGAGTCTGGAGGAAGGAGTTCATATCTGATCTAGGTGTCGTACCTAGTGCATCGGGTCCAATGAAAATCTTTTGTGACAATACTGGTGCAATTGCCTTGGCGAAGGAATCCAGATTTCGCAAGAGAACCAAGCACATCAAGAGACACTTCATTTCCATCCGGGATCTAGTCCAGGTGGGAGACATAGAGATTTGCAAGATACATACGGATCTGAATGTTGCAGATTCGTTGACTAAGCCTCTTCCACGAGCAAAACATGATCGGCACCAAGGCTCCATGGGTGTTAGAATCATTACTGTGTAATCTAGATTATTGACTCTAGTGCAAGTGGGAGACTGAAGGAAATATGCCCTAGAGGCAATAATAAAGTTATTATTTATTTCCTTATATCATGATAAAAGTTTATTATTCATGCTAGAATTGTATTAACTGGAAACATAATACATGTGTGAATACATAGAAAAACAGAGTGTCACTAGTATGCCTCTACTAGACTAGCTTGTTAATCAAAGATGGTTATGTTTCCTAACCATGGACAAAGAGTTGTCATTTGATTAACATGATCACATCATTAGTTGAATGATCTGATTGACATGACCCATTCCATTAGCTTATCAACCGATCGTTTAGTATGTTGCTATTGCTTTCTTCATGACTTATACATGTTCCTATGACTATGAGATTATGCAACTCCCATTTGCCAGAGGAACACTTTGTGTGCTACCAAATGTCACAATGTAACTGGGTGATTATAAAGGAGCTCTACAGGTGTCTCCAAAGGTACATGTTGGGTTGGCGTATTTCGAGATTAGGATTTGTCACTCCGATTGTCGGAGAGGTATCTCTGGGCCCTCTCGTTAATGCACATCACTTAAAGCCTTGCAAGCATTGCAACTAATGAGTTAGTTGCGGGACGATGTATTACAGAACGAGTAAAGAGACTTGCCGGTGACGAGATTGAACTAGGTATGGGATACCGACGATCGAATCTCGGGCAAGTAACATACCGATGACAAAGGGAACAACGTATGTCGTTATGCGGTTTGACCGATAAAAGATCTTCGTACAATATGTAGGAGCCAATATGAGCATCCAGGTTCTGCTATTGGTTATTGACCAAAGACGTGTCTCGGTCATGTCTACATTGTTCTCGAACCCGTAGGGTCCGCACGCTTAAGGTTATGATGTCAGTTATATTAGGAGTTTATGCATTTTGATGTACCGAAGGTTCTTCGGAGTCCCGGATGTGATCACGGACATGACAAGGAGTCTTGAAATGGTCGAGACATAAAGATTGATATATGGGAAGCCTATGTTTGGATATCGGAAGTGTTCCGGGTGAAATCAGGATTTTACCGGAGTACCGGGAGGTTACCGAAACCCCCCGGGAGCTATATGGGCCTAAGCGGGCCTTAGTGGAAAAGAGAAGGGGCAGCCCAAGATGGGCCACGCGCCCCTCCCCTCCCTTGGTCCGAATAGGACAAGAAGAGGGGGCCGGCCCCCCTCTCTCTTTTCCCCCCTCCGCGAATCCTATTCCAACTAGGATTGGGGGGGGGGGAATCCTACTCCCAGAGGGAGTAGGACTCCTCCTGGCGCGCCTCTCCTAGGCCGGCCGCACCCCCCCCCCTTGAGCCTTTATATACGGAGGCAGGGGCACCCCAGAGAAACACAAGTTGATCCACGTGATCATATTCTTATCCGTGTGCGGTGCCCCCTTCCACCATAGTCCTCGATAATATTGTAGCGGTGCTTAGGCGAAGCCCTGCGGCAGTAGTACATCAAGATCATCACCACGCCGTCGTGCTGACGGAATTCTTCCCCGACACTTTGCTGGATTGGAGTCCGGGGATCGTCATCGAGCTGAACATGTGCTAGAACTCGGAGGTGCCGTAGTTTCGGTGCTTGATCGGTCGGGCCGTGGAGACGTACGACTACATCAACCAAACGCTTCCGTTGTCGATCTACAAGG
This sequence comes from Triticum aestivum, assembly GCF_018294505.1. NCBI lineage: Eukaryota > Viridiplantae > Streptophyta > Magnoliopsida > Poales > Poaceae > Triticum > Triticum aestivum. Next base: position 393,949,156 of record NC_057800.1, on the reverse strand, counting down.
GTACGTAGATCACACTCTCCCCCTCTCGTTGCTATGCATCACTATGATCTTGCGTAAGCATAGGAAATTTTTTGAAATTACTACGAAACCCAACAATAACTATATGATATCTTTATTAAACGGGTTGCCATGCTATAATTCAGGTACATGCTGTGTATGTAAACATGATGGCATGATATAATTCAAATATACGATTTATATAGTAAGCAAGTAAGTAGATGGCAATCCATATATGATGTAAAAACTAAGCAATGCAAGACAACATGCATGACATGGGTAACATAACCCTGAGCATAGACCTCAGGGGGGAAATAGGACTGGTCATCAGTCTCTGAATCCTCCTCTGAGGAGCTCTCTGTAACCAGCAAGATGTCTGCTTCAGCAGGTAGCATTGTCTGCTCTAAATACCTTGTTTTCACTCCAGATACTTCCATCACCGCTTCAAATGGCTGATGCACAGGAAGAGTAGTTGAATATACAAATGTTGTCGACAAATGGAACATGTAATACAAAAAAATGATAGCATGATATAATTCACATACATGATGATTGGCTAAACAACATGGCATTGGATAATTCACATATATAATGACTTTGCAACAAGATAGCATTGCATAATTCACATATATAATGTCTTGCAACAAGGTGGCAATGCATAATACACATATATGGTAATTAGACGCTAAATAGGTGGCATTCACCCAAAGCATGTCTAAACTAATCAAATGACATAGCAATGCAAGGCACCATATGCACAATATGAGCAACATAACCCTCCCAAGTTAGAGCATACACCTTGGGGGGAAATAGGACTGGTCATCCGTCTCTGAATCCTCCTCTGAGGAGCTATCCGTAACTAGCGAGATATGCACTTCGTCAGATAGCATAGTCTGCTCTGAAGACCTTGTTTTCACTCCATAATTTTCCATCACCGTGTCAAACGGCTGATGCACACGAAGAGTAGTTGAATGTACTAACATTGTTGACAAATGTAATACATAACAAAAAAGGATGCCTGATATAATTCACAAATAAGATGACTGGATAAGCAGGATGGCATTGCAAAATTCACATATATGATGCCTGGCTAAACAAGATGGCGTTTCATAATTCACATAAACGATGAATAAACTAAACAGATGGCATTCATACAAAGCATGTCTAAACTAAGCAGATGACATATTTTATGTATAAAGTAAGCAATGCAAGGCACCATATGCATGATATAACCAACATCAACATGCCAAGTTAGAGCGAAGACCTCAGGGGGTAAATAGGAGTGGTCTTCTCCTTCTGAATCCCCCTCAAAACAGATATCTTCCTCTCGATTACAATCTGAAATGGGTGGAGGGGGCTGCCTTTGCGCCTACCATGGAGCGACGTCTGCATGAAATTTTATTGCCATGCAAGGCTCGTCTCTTTTGCTCTACATGTTCAGTTCCATTGTGTACAATAACTGACATGCCTAGGAATAAAACATAGTGAGATTATGTAAGGAGTGCATGCAGAAATCTAGAGTAATGCTAGCAACCTATGGATAGACCCAAAACAATGATAGCAGGCAGATAATGGCTTCAGTTAAAAAATACAGATAATGGCTTCTTTACTGTTTGTTTCCCACCCAACATGAAACTCATAGTAGACACCAGAGATTAACCAGATAGTAGATAGATTCTATTGATTGCAGCCCCGATATGTACACCACAACCATTTAAAAACTCAAGTTTGACCATTAGTTTGGAACTGACTCAGAGTCTAATTGGTGAACAGGACGATGAAGTAGCATGTAATATTAAGCGGTGCATAATGTAATCAGACATGAAAGAGTGCGACCTCTCTTGCAGACCCGTGTAGTCCTCGAGGTCATCTGCTCGGTTGATGATGGTAATGTAGTTGTCATGGCTGCCAGCGGTGGGGAAGAAGATCTGAGGCGGCGAAAGACAGTCTAGAGGCCGGATCCCTGCTGTGCTGGACCCTTCTGTCATTGGGGCAGCTGAGCTGGGGTGGACGACGGTGCAACAGGAGCGGTACAAACCACACAAGGTTTTCTTTGACAACTATCTATAAGAGAAGTAATTCTATAAGGGCTCGCTTGAATTGGAAGATTCTAACAACGCAGGGATAGGAAATACACAGCAATAGGATAGGAATGCACGTGCAAAACAGAGAATTTTAAAACACAGGATTTCTGCCAATCTGGGTGTTTGGTTCACAAGAATTGGAAGATCACACGATGCAAAGAAGCATGGTGAGATTAAGTCAAACCACAAGAAAATGTACGGTTATAATGTTATTATGCTACTATCTCTTAGTCTTGTGCTACATGAATAGGAATTTTAAAAGGAGGACAAGTGGATATTAAAATTCCTAGGTTTTTTTCTTTCAAGGAGACACAAAGGAACAAATCCTACAGTTTTCCGTTGCTCCATTCCTTTGAACCAAATGCATGAATAGTAGTACCATAGGAAACTTTCCAGTTCCTATGTTTTTCCTTCACTTTTCCTTTCAAGCACTGGCGATTCTAGAAGGCAGGCTTAAGCAAGGAAAAGCCTACACTCAAAAAATGTTTTTGTGCTACTTCTACTACTTTTGACCCAGGCCACTGCCCTACTAGCTCAACTCCCAGGCCCATCGACAAATGCACATCTCAAACGCGCAGAGATAAATAATGATGGCATTCAAGAGAGTCCATCAGGGATAGCTAAGTTGCCGGGTACCTCACTGCTTGTCATATAGTAGGAGAAACTAATCGTATTTCATGTTACTGCGTGTGCTCAGTGGACAATATATATAACATGTAGAGTAAAAAGAGATGCAACAAGTGTACAACCTCTTTGGTGAAGCCATGTCGATCTCGGCGTGATTGGTTTGGTCGGTGAGGATGATCCGACTGACTTGGCTGTCGGAGGAGGGGAAGAAGATCTTAGCCATCTTGAGATGGAGCCTGGGTAATGCTCCACTGTGATGGAGGGTTTCGTCGTTGGAGCAGCTCCGGTGAGTTGTATGACGCCAAGGCTGAAGCAGGACAGGAGAGACAATGTTAACCTGAGTGGAATTCTAATAGCATCTCCAATAGATGACGTAAAATACATAACCACAAAGTGCTAGATGTAAAATACATCAGGCGCTCATCTCCGAACTTAACTTTTGAAACTGAATTTAACTGTCGAAACTGAACTTAATTGTTGAAACTGAATTTTGCTGTCAAAACTGAATGCACTAGTAGCTGAAAAGCTGTAGCAGCAGTACGTGTGAGAGCTGGGGCAACTGGTCATGTAGCATCATCAGGTGAGGCTACACGTCAGTCGACTGACTTCTTCATCTCTGGTCAGTCGATTTTCCAGCCGTTGGATACGAAATCAAGGGCCTGCAGTTCATCTTCAACCTCCACCCCCTGAGCCGCCAGCCACCACCAGCCAAACAGCCGCCCCTCCGCCCGCGGCCGGTGGTGCGCCGCCCCGCCCGCCGTGAAACCACTCCCCACCGCCGGTCCACCGCCGCCCCGACCATCCCTTTAGCCCCCCCGTGCCGAGCTTTTTCTCCGGCGATCTCCACGCCATTGCCCCACCACCGCCGGCTACCACTGCCCCCACCTTGAACCCTAAGATAGATAGTGAGGTACCTCTCTGGCAAGCCCCGCTCCCTGTTGCGGCTGGTTCTTCCTTAACTCCGGCGAGCCCCCCACCCCCCGAAAATCGACTGACCCAAAAGTCGATTCTGTCGACTGAAGTGTAGCTAAACCGGAGCAGCATCGCAAGCAAGATCAAGAGCGATAGCAGCAGGGTGAGCAAGAGAAATAGCAAGAGCAGACCAGGTAGGGGACTGAGAGCAGGAGCAGAGCAGCAGCGCAAGAGAGAGCTAAAGCAACAGCAGCTCATACTGATGTGGACATCGCTGCCGAGGGAGCGATGCCGTGGAGGAAGTGGCCGGCGATGCCGCTATGGATAGAGTCACGCCGTGTCGGCTCGGGACCAAGCGCCGGCAGCACCGTGAGATTGAATCAAGAAGAAAATGCGGCGATTAGTGTACAACCTCTTTGGTGGCGCCGATTAGGCCTCAGCTTCATCTGAGGAAACGGTGATGATGATGCTCTTCCGATGGTGCAGGTGAAGATGGCGGTGTGGGAATGGAGGTCGCGCGAAGGATGAGGGGAACATCGGGGCAGCTCCTTGGAGGTGGAGGACGGGCTGGCTGAACGGGCGGGACGACGAGATCGGCGACGGATTCTCATCTAGTGCCGTGGATGAGGGACGTCGAGGTGTTGCTGTGGACGTCCTCGTCGGGGAAGAGGCTCCAGCTGGGTGGTGGACGGAGGAGGGTGTGGGGCTTCGTGGGTTTTCGCAGCCTCGGTGTACGAATGGGTGGGAGGATGGGATGGGAGTGGGGAACCATGGCTTAGATACGCACTTGTCTGAAATGTGGGGTAAGTTACGAAAGTACCCCCACCAATTTGACCTAGGCCGTTCTTTCAGTTCAGGGGTATCACGGGCATTTTGCGTGTCGAGATTTCACAGGAGGTGGGAGTTTTCGCGCGCGTTGTAATTTTGGAATAGAAATGCGCAGGTTGGGATGGAGGGAGTTTTCAGAGCACAACGAGGCAAAGATATATTTTAAATATTTTGGGGTAACAAGGCGCGGGTTGAAATTTCCGGACAAGCCTAACATGCACTATACCAAATGAATTCGTACTTCAGTCGGCCAAAAACAAAAAGAAATCAATTCGCAGCACACATGAGAGTCTAGTCCCGTGTACCGTACCAAATCAATTCGCACTACAAATGTCATTCAAAACTCTGAATTCATGTTATGTTCAATTAAAATATTTCGCTACGTGTATAATGCATGCAGCCTGCTACTCAAATGAACATTTTAGTGCATTCCAAACGTATATACTACCACTTCAATATGAACTAAATTTGAATTCATTTCTCTATTTGAATAAGATCTACAATAATGATTGTTGTGAAGTCAAACCATTTGAATTCATTTCTCTATTTTAATAATATCTATAAGCATAATTATTGTCAAGTTAAACCATCGTTTGTGTATTATCTTCACAACACACCACATGATTACTCTCGAGTTAGATATGAACTATGTGTACTATATGAACTCGAACTCGATTTTTTGAATCCACTTTATGTTGTTTTCAAATCATAGTACATTTCAAGCTATAGCTAAATCTTCATAATCTAAACCATGTCTCATATGTATAATGTGTTTATCACATAATGTATGGTGTCCCGCCCCCTACGCCTACAAGTATTTAGATGTGAGTTGAAAACACCACACATTACCACAAATTCAAATAAAATGTGAGATTGTTTGATATATAGTATTGTTTAGATTGTTAGATATTTAGTTGTAAGCTGCAAACGCCACATATTATCACAAATTCAAATAAAATGTGAGATTGTTTGATGTATAGTATGGTTTAGATTGTTCGACATTTAGCTGCGAGTTGCAAACGCCATGCATTATCACATTATGGTATAACATGTGCAAAACCACAGCACGTGTATCACCGCTATATTCATGCATGCATATGTTTATAACACTATGATCTCCTATTCAAATATATGAATCCACTTTCATATCGAATTAAGATCTTTGTTAGTGTCTTACAGCCACAAAATCCTCTAACCTTTGTAGGTAGCACTAACTTTCTCTCGTGCACGCACACCGGCAAACGCCCTCCTCGCCCCCTCCCTTAACATTCTATCCATCGCGCACATTCATTTTTTTTCTTTAGGTCATTCTCCCACAGTCTCCACAACTCCTTTCCAACACACACTGATCGATAAACCTCTCTAGCGATGTCTGCCTACAACATACACACGCACCTTCCATCTCCTCCTTTCTGTGTCCATGCCTCGTGTCTCTCATACGGTCCCACACATGTGTAAACTCTCGCCCCTCTTTTCATCGATGTCACAACCGCACACTCCTCCCCCTATCTAGCTAGTAGCTCGGCCTCTCGCACCACCTCCTAGCTCCATTCTCTCTGTCTATCCATCTCGTTGGGCCTTATTTGCCTCTAACAAATGGATGTACACTGATCGATCTCTTGCTATACATATAGCTAGCTAGGTCCTTATAACTCGTTTTCCCCAAGCGTTGATCGATCTACCTCATTAGTTATGTCTCTCCCTTCCTCCGACAAACAACAATTGATCTACTAATCTAGTTAGGTTTGCTTACCAAACACATGGTTCCCCTTCATCATCCATGCATGCGTCCCGACAGATCTATCAAGCACAAGCACACACAGAAACACATCGCCACTCTTATTGATAATATTGCAGTTCTACCCTCAGTCTGTCTAGTAGGCCTCTCCCACCATCTTCGAGAAGCAACTCCATCACCCATCCAGCACTCTACCCCTCTCTCCCTCCCTCTCTCTCTCTCCTCTCTCTCTCCTCTCTCTCTCTCTCTCTCTCTCTCTCTCTCTGTCCCAACCTATTTCCCGTCCTTCAGTTATGTATGGATGTCGACCGCTCTCCTTAAGACATAGCCGGGTCTCTCCTTCTCGACACATATACGAGTCGTTCTACCTATCTAGTTAGGCCTCTACCTCTGCCTCCCCCCACCCCCCACACACACCGATACATCGAGTGCTCTAGTCATGTCTCCCTGCCACACACAAACTTGCCCTGTGCCCTCTGACGTTCTGGTTGGTCAGTCGCCCTATACCTTTGACTTGCACACACACAATTTCGATGGCTCTCTTCATCGATCTCGCACCCACCCACTTGACCCTCTCTTCGACTCTATCGATATCTATGACCCCTCCCTCTCTTCTCGTGGATCACCCCTCTATATATGATATGGATAGGCCTCTATTTCACACACATTGCATGCAAAATTTTGTTTGAGATGTCATCGACACATATTCCCACAGATACATTCACAAAATCACCCCCAAACAAAAAACACTCACGAACGCACAAGCCATCTGTCTAGGTTTATATCTCTCACTCTCACACACACACGTAGGTGGGGGACATGCACAAAGAGAAGAGGTGCACGCACTGCGCACGTACTCCCGTCTCTTTCCCAACCACACTCATGCGGGTACACGGTGGAGCTCATTTCTATACGAAAAGGTAGCCCACGTGGTAATTTGACACATGTACTGGTTGTCCACTTGATGGATGATCGTCTACCACGGGTGGACAAACAAATTGCGACTTGATGCGTTATGTTAAAAAAGAGGCAAACCATGTGCGGCCTACCTTAGAGGCAAGGTTCTATACACTCGAGATGCTCTGTACGTATTACTTTTGATGTGTGCCGTCAACTCGCAGAACGAGGAGAAGCTTGCTTACTACGCTGTCTCCCCCGCCCACGGGCGCGGTGGCTCACAGGACGAGGTGAAGCTTGCTTACTACTACTCATTGTACTATATTGGTTTATTGGTCCCCATTGTATATTGTGTCAAATTTTGACTATAGATTGAACAAACAAAACGTTTGTGCATGTTACCAAAAATTATATCATTGAAAACTATGTTGAAATATGAATCCAACGATATAATTTTTGTTCACATGCATTAACATTTTGTTAGGTAAATATTTGGTAAAAATTTGGCACGAACTACAAAGGTGACCTATAAACTAGGATAGAGGTAGTAGTACTACGCCTTATGCCCGCTCCCTCGCCCACGCGCGCGGTGGCTCGTAGGACGAGGAGAAAATTTTACTTCCCCCTCCGTTTACTCCTCGTCCCTACCTTGGTTAGAGTGATTATCATATTGTTTGGAATATATGTCCTTTAGTAGATTTCAATATGTACATACTCCAAACACTGATGTATATAGACGTATTTTAGAGTGTAGATTCACTCATTTTGATCCGTATGTAGTCCATATTGAAACAGACGTAATAGTACGCACTCTCCCTTGCCCCTCGACCCCCGTCCACGTGGTGAACATGCAGCAATTCATTCGTTCTCATATAGCCAGAATGATATATACTGCAGTACTATTATTGCTCGACTTCCCGAAGAGGCAAAGAGCCAATCGCAAGGTTAATATTTTGGAGATGCCAAGCGCAAGGTTTATAGGAGAACAAGTAGTAGGTGCCACATCATTTATAAATAAAGTTTTTTTTTCTTCAGTGGCACGTACTTAATATAAATAGGTTCATATGGAGAGAAAAGGAAACCTCTCCACTATATACATAGGCACGACGAGCCTACACGGTTGCTTGCTGGGGTTGCTCTCTTCACACTCTCTTGCACAAAACGACTGTGGCCACATCTCTAACATCCTGGCAGATCACGTCTGCCGGGGGAAGGGGTGGATGCTTAGTGTAGATGTGGTCGCCGTCGCCGACGGCAAAAACCTACTATCGGCACGTCCCGATCAGGGGTCCCCGTCATTCTCTCTCACAAAGCCGGTGAGGTTGCCTTCGTCCCTTGCTCACTGCCGCGACGTGGGCAGTTGCTACCTCCCACCGCCATCCTCTAGGTTGAGCTATGTCCCTCGTAGAGAAGCTTGCTTACTACGTCTTGAGCATGCGTTGTTTTTCCCTTGAAGAGGAAAGGTTGATGCGGCAAAGTAGCTTAAGTATTTCCCTTAGATTTTGAGAACCAAGGTATCAATCTAGTAGGAGACTGCACGCAAGTCCATCTTACCTGCACAAACAATCAAGAACCTTGCAACCAACGCGATAAAGGGGTTGTCAGTCCCTTCACGGCCACTTGCAAAAGTGAGATCTGATAAAGATAATAAGATAAATATTTTTAGTATTTTTGTTGTATAGATTGAAAAGTAAAGATTGCAAAATAAACGGTGACAGAAATAGCTAGTTAACGGGAAAATAATATAATGGAGAATAGACCTGAGGGCCATAGGTTTCACTAGTGGCTTCTCTCAAGATACCATAATCCATAGTGGGTGAACAAATTACTGTCGAGCAATTGATAGAAAAGCGAATAGTTATGAGAATATCTAGGCATGATCATGTATATAGGCATCATGTCCATGACAAGTAGAGCGAAACGATTCTGCATCTACTACTATTACTCCACACATCGACCGCTATGCAGCATGGATCTAGAGTATTAAGTTCATAAGAACAGAGTAACGCATTAGGCAAGATGACATGATGTAGAGGGATAAACTCAATCAATATGATATAAACCCCATCTTTTTATCCTCTATGGCAATAATACAATACGTGCCTTGCTGCCCCTGCTATCACTGGGAAAGGACACCACAAGATTGAACCCAAAGCTAAGCATTTCTCCCATTGTGGGAAAGATCAATCTAGTAGGCCAAACCAAACTGATAATTCGAAGAGACTTGCAAAGATATTTAAGTCATGCATATAAGAATTCAGAGAAGAACAAATATTGTTCATAGATAATCTTGATCATAAACCCACAATTCATCGGATCTCGACAAACACACTGCAAAAAGATTTACATCAAATAGATCTCCAAGAGAATCAAGGAGAACTTTGTATTGAGATCCAAAGAGAGAGAAGAAGCCATCTAGCTAAAAACTATGGACCCGAAGGTCTGTGGTAAACTACTCACACATCATCGGAGAGGCTATGGTGTTGATGTAGAAGCCCTCCATGATTGATTCCCCCTCCGGCAGAGCGTCGAAAAAGGCCCCAAGATGGGATCTGACGGGTACAGAAGGTCGGGGCGGTGGAAATAGGGTTTTGTGGTGCTCCCGGATGTTTTCAGCGTATATGAGTATATATAGGAAAAGGAAGTAGGTCGGTGGAGCTGCGAGAGGCCCACGAGGGTGGGGGCGTGCCTGGCCCCCCTGGGTGCGCCCTCCTACTTCGTGGCCGCCTCGCTGCTTCCTTGACGTCCACTCCAAGTCTCCTGGATCACATTTGTTCCAAAAACGATCCTCGCCAAGGTTTTCATTCCGTTTGATAGTCCTTTTCTGCGAAACACTGAAATAGGCAAAAACAAAAACAATTTGCACTGGGCCTTCGGTTAATAGGTTAGTCCCAAAAATAATATAAAAGTGCATTATAAATCCCATTAAACATCCAAAACAGATAATATAATAGCATGGAACAATCAAAAATTATAGATACGTTGGAGACGTATCAAGAATCCCCATGATTAATTCCTGCTCGTCCTCGAGTAGGTAAATGACAAAAATGAAATTTTTGATGTGGAATGCTTCCTAACATAATTTTCAAAGTAATTCTCTTTATTGTGGCATGAATGTTTAGATCCGAAAGATTCAAGATAAAAGTTTAATATTGACATAAAAATAATAATACTTCAAGCATACTAACTAAGCAATTATGTCTTCTCAAAGTAACATGGCCAAAGAAAGTTATCCCTACAAAATCATATAGTCTGGCTATGCTCTATCTTCACCACACAAAATATTTAAGTCATGCACAACCACGATGACAAGCCAAGCAATTGTTTCATACTTTTCACATTCTCAAACTTTTTCAATCTTCATGTACTACATGAGCGTGAGCCATGGATATAGCACTATAGGTGGAATAGAATGGTGGTTGTGGAGAAGACAAAAAGGAGAAGATAGTCTCATAGCAACTAGACGTATCAACGGGCTATGGAGATGCGCATCAATAGATATCAATGCGAGTGAGTAGGGATTTCCATGCAACGGATGCACTAGAGCTATAAGTGTATGAAAGCTCAAAAAGAAACTAAGTTGGTGTGCATCCAACTTGCTTGCTCATGAAGACCTAGGGCATTTTGAGGAAGCCTATCATTGGAATATACAAGCCAAGTTCTATAATGAAAAATTCCTACTAGTACATGAAAGTGACAACATAGGAGACTCTCTATCATGAAGATCATGGTGCTACTCTAAAGCACAAGTGTGGTAAAAGGATAGTAGCATTGCCCCTTCTCTCTTTTTCTCTTTTTTTATTTGGGCCTTTTCTCCTCTTTTTTATGGCCTCTTTTTTTTTCCTTTTTTCGTCCGGAGTCTCATCCCGACTTGTGGGGGAATCATAGTCTCCATAATCCTTTCCTCACTGGGACAATGCTCTAATAATGATGATCATCACACTTTTATTTACTTACAAATCGATACTAGAAAAAAAATATGACTATATGTGAATGCCTCCGATGGTGTATCGGGATATGTGATGAATCAAGAGTGACATGTATGAAAGAATTGTGAACGGTGGCTTTGCCACAAATACGATGTCAACTACATGATCATGCGAGGCAATATGACAATGATGAAGCGTGTCATAATAAATGGAATGGTGGAAAGTTGCGTTGCAATATATCTCAAAATGGCTATGTAAATTCCATAATAGGTAGGTGTGGTGGCTGTTTTGAGGAAGATATATGGTGGGTTTATCGTACCGACGAAAGTTGCGCAGTACTAGAGAGGCTAGCAATGGTGAAAGGGTGAGAGTGCGTATAATCCATGGACTCAACGTTAGTCATAAAGAACTCACATACTTATTGCAAAAATCTATTAGTTATGAAAACAAAGTACTACGCGCATGCTCCTAGGGGATAGATTGGTAGGAAAAGACCATCGCTCATCCCCGACCACCACTCATAAGGAAGACAATCAATAAATAAACCATGCTCCGACTTCATCACATAACGGTTCACCATACGTGCATTCTATAAGAATCACAAACCTTAACACAAGTATCTCTCAAATTCACAACTACTCAACTAGCATGACTCTAATATTACCATCTTCATATCTCAAAACAATCATCAAGTATCAAACTTGTCATAGTATTCAATGCACTTTGTATGAAAGTTTTTATTATACCCATCTTGGATGCCTATCATATTAGGACTAATTTTATAACCAAAGAAAATTACCATGATGTTCTAAAAGACTCTCAAAATGATATAAGTGAAGCATGAGAGATCAATAATTTCTTTAAAATAAAACCACCACTGTGCTCTTAAAAAGATATAAGTGAAGCACTAGAGCAAAATTATCTATCTCAAAAGATATAAGTGACGCACATAGAGTATTATAATAAATTCCGATTCATGTGTGTCTCTAAAAAGGGTGTGTGCAGAAAGGATGATTGTGGTAAACTAAAATTCAAAGACTCAAATCATACAAGACGCTCCAAGCAAAGCACATATCATGTGGTAAATAAAAATATAGCCTCAAGTATAGTTACCGATGGACGAAGACGAAAGAGGGGATGCCTTCCGGGGCATCCCCAAGCTTAGGATTTTGGTTGTCCTTGAATTTTACCTTGGGGTGCCATGGGCATCCCCAAGCTTAGGCTCTTGCCACTCCTTATTCCAAAATCCATCAAATCTTTACCCAAAAACTTGAAAACTTCAGAACACAAAACTCAACAGAAAATCTCATGAGCTCCGTTAGTATAAGAAAACAAATCACCACTTAAGGTACTGTAATGAACTCATTCTTTATTTATATTGGTGTTAAACCTACTGCATTCCAACTTATCTATGGTTCATACCCCCCGATACTAGCCATAGATTCATCAAAATAAGCAAAGAACACACGAAAAACAGAATCTATCAAAAACAGAACAATCTGTAGTAATCTGTAAGTTTCGAATACTTATGTAACTCCAAAAACCCTACCAAATTAGGACGGCCTAAATAATTTGTATATTTATCTACAGCAATTGGAATCAGTATTTTATCGCTCTCTGGTTAAAAATGAAAACTATTCGCGTGAGCGCATACTTTCTGTTTTTTTCAGCAAGATCAAACAACAATCATCCAAGAAGATCCTAAAGGCTTTACTTGGCACAAACACTAATTGAAACATAAAAGACACAATAATAACAGAGGATAGATGATTTATTTATTACTAAACAGGAACAAAAAGCAAGAAACAAAAATAAAATTGGGTTGCCTCCCAACAAGCGCTATCGTTTAACGCCCCTAGCTAGGCATAAAAACAAGAATAGATCTAGGTATTATCGTCTTTGGTATGCAATCCATAAGGGGATCTCATAACAGATTCATAAGGTAATTTAATTTTCTTCCTAGGAAAGTGTTCCATTCCCTTCCTTAATGGGAATTGGAATCTAATATTTCCTTCTTTCATATCAATAATTGCACCAATCGTTCTAAGAAAAGGTCTACCAAGAATAATAGGACAAGTAGGATTACAATCTATATCAAGAACAATGAAATCTACGGGCACATATTTCCTATTTGCAACAATAAGAAAATCATTAATTCTTCTCATGGGTTTCTTAATGGTGGAATCCGCAAGATGCAACTTTAAAGAACAATCATCAAATTCACGGAAACCTAACACATCACACAAAGTTTTTGGAATCGTGGAAACACTAGCACCCAAATCACATAAAGCATAACACTCATGATCTTTAATCTTAATTTTAATAGTAGGTTCCCACTCATCATAAAGTTTTCTAGGGATAGAAACTTCTAATTCAAGTTTCTCTTCATAAGATTGCATTAAAGCATCAACGATATGTTTGGTAAAAGCTTTGTTTTGATCATAAGCATGAGGAGAATTTAGCATGGATTGCAACAAGGAAATACAATCTATCAAAGAGCAATTAGCTTAGATTCCTTGAAATACAAAATAGTGGGTTCATTGCTATGTAAAGTTTTGACCTCTTCAATCCCACTTTTATTAATTTTTACATCAAGATCTAAAAACTCCGAATTATTGGGACGCCTTTTAACTTAATTTGACTCATCTCCAGTCCCATCTTTATCAAGATTCATATTGGAAAACAATGATTTAATAGGGGATACATCAATCACTTTTAGATCTTCATCATTATTATAATTGAAACTAGAAGAAGACGCTTTTACAAGGCAATCCTTTTTAGCAGGCATCCTAGTGGTTCTTTCTTTGCACTCATCAATGGAAAATCTCATGGATTTGAGAGACTCATTGATATCATGCTTAGGTGGAATAGATCTAAGTTACAAAGAATCAACATCAAGAGAAATTCTATCCACGTTCCTAGCCAACTCATCAATCTTAGGCAACTTTTCTTCAAGCAAAGCATTGAAATTCTTTTCAGAAATCATAAATTCTTTAACACTAGTCTCAAAATTAGAGGTCATCTTATTAAAATTTCCATAAGGGTTGTTATAGGAATTACCATAATTATTAGAGGAATTACTAGGGAAAGGCCTAGAATTAAAGTTTCATCTATACGCGTTGTTACCAAAATTGTTCCTACCAACAAAATTCACATCCATAGATTCATTATTATTCTCAATCAAAGTGGACAAAGGCATATCATTAGGATCAGAAGAAACACTCTTATTAGCAAACAATTTCATAAGTTCATCCATCTTTCCACTCAAAACATTAATCTCTTCTATCACATGAACCTTTTTACTAGTAGATCTTTCGGTGTGCCATTGAGAATAATTAACCATAATATTATCCAGGAGTTTAGTAGCTTCTCCTAAAGTGATTTCCATAAAAGTGCCTCCTGCGGCCGAACCTAAAATATTTCTAGAAGCAAAATTCAATCCATTATAAAAGTTTTGTATAATCATCCATAAATTCAAACCATGTGTAGGGCAGTTACGTATCATTAATTTCATCCTCTCCCAGGCTTGTGCTACATGCTCATGATCAAGTTGCTTGAGAGATGATCTTAGCGTGAGGAAAATACTTAGAGATAAAAGCATCTTTGCACTTATTCCATGAATAAATACTATTTTTAGGCAAAGAGGAAAACTAAGTGTTAGCACGATCTCTAAGCGAAAACGGAAATAGCTTCAGTTTAACAATATCATTATCCACATCTTTCTTCTTTTGCATATCACATAAATCAACAAAGCTGTTTAGATGGGTAGCGGCATCTTCACTAGGAAGGCCGGCAAATTGATCTTTCATGACAAGATTCAGCAAAGCAGTATTAATTTCACAAGATTCAGCATCGGTAAGAGAAGCAACCGGAGTGCTAATAAAATCATTATTGTTGGTATTGGAAAAGTCACACAATTTAGTATTATCTTGAGCCATCGTGACAAACAATCAATCCAACACACAAGAAAACAAGAGGCAAGCGAAAAGAAGGCGAACAAAAAAAGGGCGAACGGAAAAGAGGCGAATAAAACAGCAAGGGTGAAGTGGGGCAGAGGAAAATGAGAGGTAAATGGAAAATAATGTAATGCGAGGGATTAGAGTTTGTGATGGGTACTTGGTATGTCTTGACTTGTGCGTAGATCTCCCCGGCAACAGCGCCAGAAATGGCTAGTTGTCAGAAGATCAAATCTCGACTTGACTTGGTGCAAATCTCCCCGACAACGGCGCTAGAAATCCTTCTTGCTACGTCTTGAGCATGCGTTGGTTTTCCCTTGAAGAGGAAAGGGTGATGCAGCAAAGTAGCGCAAGTATTTCCCTCAGTTTTTCAGAACCAAGGTATCAATCCAGTAGGAGACTACACGCAAGTCCCTCATACCTGCACAAACAATCAAGAACCTTGCAACCAACGTGATAAAGGGGTTGTCAGTCCCTTCACGGCCACTTGCAAAAGTGAGATATGATAAAGATAATAAGATCAATATTTTTGGTATTTTTGTTGTATAGATTGAAAAGTAAAGATTGCAAAATAAATGGCTACATAAATAGCTAGTTGACGGGAAAATAATATAATGGAGAATAGACCCGGGGGCCATAGGTTTCACTAGTGGCTTCTCTCAAGATAGCATAATCTACGATGGGTGAACAAATTACTATCGAGCAATTCATAGAAAAGCGAATAGTTATGAGAATATCTAGGCATGATCATGTATATAGGCATCACGTCCGTGACAAGTAGACCGAAATGATTCTGCATCTACTACTATTACTCCACACATTGACCGCTATCCAGCATGCATCTAGAGTATTAAGTTCATAAGAACAGAGTAATGCATTAGGCAAGATGACATGATGTAGATGGATAAACTCAAGCAATATGATATAAACCCCATCTTTTTATCCTCGATGGCAACAATATAATACGTGCCTTGCTGCCCCTGCTGTCACTGGGAAAGGACATCGCAAGATTGAACCCAAAGCTAAGCACTTCTCCCATTGGAAGAAAGATCAATCTAGTAGGCCAAACCAAACTGATAATTCAAAGAGACTTGCAAAGATATTTAAATCATGCATATAAGAATTCAGAGAAGAACCAAATATTGTTCATAGATAATCTTGATCATAAACCCACAATTCATCGGATCTCGACAAACACACCGCGTTGATCAAATATTGTTCCGATGAATCCAATGATACGTCTCCAACATATCAAAAATTATAGATATGTTGGAGATGTATCATTGAGACACTTATTTTGGAACGGAGGGAGTACATATTGGCTATGATCTATCAATCATTGAGATGCAATAGCATGCATGTTAGTCTCCTTTATATTTGATGAAATGTTGCAATGGGCAACCTTGGACGCAAGATACGTGAAACAGAAGCTGGAAGCTTCATAGCATTGTACAAATTTATCTAGCTGATAAATTACATTACGTACTATACTAGAGTAATACTATGTAAAGAGTTAGGTGCCGCACGGTGTCCAGAAAATATGGTGATAATGTGAGGTGGGCCATGCATGGAGCCTACGTGTTTTCACTGCCATCGCACTCCTCCGCTGTAAGAATGGAGAAAATTGTAATCTAGTAGTACCTCCTTTCGCCGAAAGCATGGGATATCCAGCAGTCCTACCACGTCAGTAATAATGACAAATGAGCCGTCAAATCACATAGAACCAGCAGTAAGTTGGACGGACGAAGCAACCATCAGTCTTGAACCCGCTTCTCTCTTCAACGCAAGCGCCACTAAGAGGTCGTGTCCGCTCTGCCCAGGCATGAATGCGGCACCGATTCTTAGGAGCGGCGCTGACCGTTTCGGGCAGGAAGCGCGCGCGGGCGATGGAGGGGCTTTGGGTGGGCCAGGCTAGTCAGGAGCAGGCGTGGCAGTGGTCCGCCTGTCCCGACCGGATGCCCGAAAGAGGATGCACCAACTCTCGCGGCTAAATCGTACACTACACACCATCTCTCTGTAGGGGTAGGTCGATGGGTCGCTCTCTCTAACACACACTTGTTGTTAAACGCACACACACACAAACACACACACACACACACAGGTTCATAGAATAGGAATATCGTGCGAATTACTTAGGGAGTGTTTGGATCCTTAGCAAGAATAGTTTATAGCCTAGTCAGGCAAGGTTAGGCGTTTGGAACTAAGCAATGTAACCAAACGCTTACTCTGCCTTGTTATCTCCCCCGGAAACCCAATGCATGGAGTTCAACTACGCGTTGATCAGTCAAGAAATCAAAGTCCGCTTGCATGCGAGTTAATACGTGGCCCTGCATGGTAGCTAAAACGGCATCTCTTAGTTGTTGGGATTAATTGTTGCGTTTAGAGACAGAAATCAGGGCTTTGATTGGAGGAAGGACCGGTCAAGTTTCTCCTTCTCCTCCAATCTGCTTGCACCTTGGTCCCTCTGCACCTTCTAATGTGACTGAGGCTGGTTGTAATGGGGAGTAACATATAGTAGTACCATGCATATGAAACTAGTGTATGATAATATCTTCCTAATGCATAGTATCATATATTAGTATCATGTAGTACTCTATTGCATGACACAAAGTAGCATAGCATTCATTATTATACTGTATCATAATATGATACTCCACCATCTCTTTCTTCATTTAATGATATGACACCTCATCAAAATTGCCTAGTTGGCATTCATGATACTAGCTATGATACTACCATTACGACCAGCCTGATTACACCTAGACGAAGGGAGTAGTACAAGATATGGTGGCACACTGATTTAGGCCGAATACAAGTGCCCAAAATTGTGTGCATGTTATAATAAGGATTCACTTAAAATAGTATGTGAGCGAACAGAGGGATCAATTGGACAGTGTTCACGAGCACTAGCGAGATGTGTGAGGTAAGATACACCACTAGCGCTTTTAATTTTTCTTATTAATTTGTTTGTTTCACCCTCTGACTGGTGGGACCCAACATACTACATGGAGAGAGGTAAGGTGACTAAGGCTGCATTATTTCTATACTACCAACACTGCTTTAAATCCCAAAAGACCTTACCAACAAAGCCACATGACACGATTATGATTTAAATCCCAATGACTCGCACGCAAAAAAACACGGCATTCTTGTCACACGAATGCAGGAATGTATCAAAGGTTATTTTTCCTCTCGTTGAACATAACGGGAGGGTGGTGTAGCTGGTTAGCCTATTGGCTCATAAAACTTGAGGTCTTTAGTTGGATAACTACACTTGAGCATAATTTTGTTTCTGTTCGACTTCTTTCTTCCACCCAATGACAGGTAGGCCCCGCATGACAGAGAGAGAAAGTGATCTAGGGCGGTGCCAGGAGGATTCTTTGAATGGTCAAAATGGATGGATATGGAGCTATACGATCTCGTAGTGACCATATAATCACCTCATCACGTATACGCTACACCCTCAGCGCTTGTTTTCTAGGGTTTGCACTCTTCACACTCTCTCTCTAGTATATATATATACACGCTGAAGCCTCAACGCTTGTAGTTGCTCTCTTCACATTCTCTCACCCTCTCCAGATCCAAACAAGACTTCGTTGGCCTCTTTCTCTCCCCTCACTGCTGGTCAAAGAGCCGGCATGATCCATCCGCCAGGAAGGGAAGGAGGCTTAACGCTGTCGCCGTCGGCGAGGAAGGGAATCCACCACCGGCGCAGCTGTTCTCTTTCACCCAGCGGCGGCGCGGGAGGGCCTTCGACCCCTTCCTCCTCGCTGTCGTACGTAGTGTGGGACGAACGACCTTCAGCCACCCACCGAACCACACTCCAAGAACCTTACGATATAATTTACTTATTCCACATTCATTGCTCTAGCTGCATGTGGGCTTTTCCCGCTTCTGCACTCGAATCTAGGTGTTGGATCAAACAAGAAAGTACTGGGGAAAGTTGTATAGCATGAATCTAGGGTGTGGTTCAAAGAGGAAAGGAATGCGGGAAAGTAGTGGGGAAAGTTGTATAGCATGAATCTAAGACGTGGTTCAAAAAGGAAAGGATGGGGGAAAGTAGTGGGGAAAGTTGTATAGCATGAATATAAGACGTGGTTCAAAGAGGGAAGGAATGGGGGAACGTAGTGGGGAAAGTTGTATAGCATGAATCGAGGACATGGTTCAAAGAGGAAAGGAAGGGGGAATTACTAGTACAGACTGGCTATCCAGCATCTACGTTGGTCGAGAAGGGAAAACAATGGCAAACACAGTACACACATCTGTAATGAACTGATCTTTTTGTTTTGGGGGACAAGGCTGTAGAGTTTGAGCATGACTAGATTTGTTGTGTTCACATAGGGAAAGGTGTCTAAAGATAACAAAACTGGGACCAACACAAATATGCTCCTTGGTTGTTTGTTCTTTGTTGCAATAGACTGTGCATCACCCCTTCATACATCGGTAGATGCACATGGTGCTGGTGGTCCACTGTCCCGTGCAACTCTTTAGCTGTTGTTAATCTAAGGCCCTGTTTGGTTAAAAAGTCCCTGGTCCCTACCTTCTTGGTTCTAGGGACTAAACATGGACTAGAGGTTATTAAATAACATGCTAAAAGACCATGTTACCCCTAGTAATGAACTAATAGAGACAAGGTGCGATGCAGGGCAGGGGCAACTGTTGGAAAAAGTCCCCAAAAGACTCTCCCTCGGGGTCTTCTTTCTTTAGTCCAAAATGCCCACTTTTAGTCCCTAAAAGTCCCTCCTGTTTGGTTTAGATGGGACTGACAAGGACCTTTTTTAGTCCCTACACCAAAAAGTCCCTGTAAACAAACACCCTCTAATAATGCCGCTAGAAAATTGATGCAGTCCACAGTTAAAAGCAAATTACATGTTTAACGAATTTTATTGTTAATATAATCTCTTTGTTAATATTAATCAATGCCACCATTTGAGAAATACTACTATCTCGCTTTCTTTCCCACTTAGATACGTTAGATGCTTCTTTTTGTTGGCTTCCGTGTCATCCACCGTTATTGACCACTAGTTTTTTCCTTTGCACCTCTGTGTAAACAGGGTTAGCTACTTCACCTCATTGCTATTGTGACCTTTTGTTGCACTGCACAAAACACTTTTGTTTTAAGAGTGTTTTGTGCAGTTCAACCAAAATTTCACACCGACAACGTTGCTTGATTGCTTGATCTTAGTGGAATTGCACAAGAGGAGATCTTACTTCTTATCCGTGTTGACAAATTTGGTTCAGATCTTCTTCTTGTGAGTTGTTTGAATTCCGCGTCTTGAGAGGTCAGTACTAGCTTTCTTTCACATGATTGTGCAGTGTGCTTTCATATGTTGTGCTACTTGTAAGGTAATGTTTCTTGATTTTAGTGAACTGAACAAATGGAGATGGGACTTCCAATCTGTATGTGCACCGTAATATCCCATTGAGGTAAGATAAGGATATTTCACAACTATTGGCCTGTATTTTGTCACTTTCATCAGAAAATTAATGTCATTGTTTAGTGCTATACTTATGCTCCCTAATTGACATGCCAAATCTTACATTGAAGGCGAAGCTTGTCTGTTATTGAACCAAGTGATGAAGGGGAAGAACAAGTGGAAGAAAAACAAAAATCAACTCCCGGTGCTGTAATGAAGCACTGAACTGTGATGACACAAGTAATGATATAGTTTTGCATCTTAATTTATTGCTATGGCTGGAACGAGCAATTGTTTTACCACTGATTTGATGCCACTCTTAATGTAATATGTAATTATCTCTACTTGTGCAAACATGGATCTTCTTTGAAGATACCATATATTTTAGTGGAACTGCACAAGAAGATGTTGGAAACATTAAACTAATCAAGGAGTATATAGTAAGCATGGCAACCACAGTAGATAACAATAGATGGTTCCGAAGAAGTGCTTGATTTGTATGCTCTACACAATAAGCCTCCTGACAAAGGTTGGTACTCGCCCACAGATTTCATCCATATGATTGAGCTTTGTCATCTCTATTGGTGTTGTGCTACTGTTTAGATACTGTCATGAGAAAGTGGTATTGTCCTTGAGAAGTGCTTCATTTGTGCTATTTTAAATATTTCCTTTACTTTTTCCGAGCAAACAGAGATGCTAGCATTTAGTTGTCCTCTTGTCCTTGCACAACAGGATCATCCTCCTCTGAAGAAGAATATGGAGTACCTGAAGTGAATAGTTCCGGTTATGCCAGGATGAAGAAGCCATGTCTATCTTCTCATCAGAAGGAATAGTTGAAGGATGGTTACATTACTCCCCACAAGACCAAACTAACTTCAGCTCAGAAGGACTGAGATATCTCCATCTTTTTGTTGTGATGCGCAAGTACAATGTTGTTCTAGGATTCTTTCCGGTGAGTTCCATTTTTTAAAAGTGTGCTCTACATGGACCTTGTAGGTGCCTGTTTAAACTGTCAATTCATAGTACAGTTTGCTTTATACTAATCAATTTTTTGTATTTGTGCAAACAGGGGTGCTCAGCTTGATTTCAGTGGGAACTGCACAAAATGTTTATGAATACATCGAATCATTCAATTCCACCACAAGAAAGGAGGTGCCCATATGTTCAAGGTGTTGCAACATATAAGGGAGAAATCATAGAAGCTACGCGTGAATTTTGTTGATTTTGGTGGAACTGCACAAGAAGAACAATTGTTTATTTAGCGCGAGGTGCCATGTCAATGTCCGAACTGATGTCAAACCCTTCCCATTCCACAATCATAGGCAGTTGATGTTTTGGAATTGGAAAACCTTGTCAAAGTTTGCTCATTGATGTACGCAAAACAACAAGCATTTGACATTTTGGAATGGAAAAACCTTGTCAAAGTTTGCTCATTGATGTACGCAAAACAACAAGCATTTGACATTTTGGAATGGGACAACCTTGTCAAAGTTTGCTCATTGATGTTAGCAAGAAGACATGCGTTTGATATTTTCGAATGGGATGCCCTTTGCTGTCAGCAGCGTCGATCTATTTTAATTTATTCTTTAGTTGTGAAGTAAATATTGGCTCTGACATGTGAATCGCTGAGATGCATAATCATCGATTGTTTTGAATGTTCTCTATGAATTGCCAGGCCTTTGTGTTTGATTGCAATGTACAGGAACGCTAAAAAGCTACTCAAACTCTTTGTACTCCTGTCAAAGTAGAGATACTTTGACTGCAGATAAAACTTCTATGCAGACTAAAAAGGACCGAAGGGAGTACATGTGAAACTGCTGCAAACGAGGTGATCACCCGGGGAATAATGCTAGTACGTTTTGTTTTGCATGTTCATCCAATGCCAGTGATACAAGAATTCAAACTAATCGAACTAAATTCATTCATGAATAGTCGGATTTCATATAAACATGCCGGATTTCATTACATTTCATACATTCTTCAACTAAAAAGGGGTAGAAGCAGCGTCCTTCTCCAACATAGCTCTCCGACTCCACGTCACCGCTAAGAAGCTAATCGGCCGTCCATGGTCAACCCGCCTAGCTTGGCTTCAACCGGAGGGTAGTAGCGGTGGCCTTACTTGGACCCGAGCTGCAGTGACCTACCGTGTTCTAATCTTCCTTGTTTTCTGTGTGGCTCAGCCTCGTTGGTAGCGGGGCAGGGCCTCGACGGAGCCGATGATGCCCTCTGTCTCGTTGATGGCGGGGCGGCGCCTCGGCGGAGCGGGGGAAATCCTCCCCCTCATTGCCGGCAGGGTGGGGCCTCAGTTGAGCCGGCGATGTCCTCTACCTCGTTGTTGGCGGGGCGGGGCCCCGGCGGAGTAGGGCCTCCGCCTCGGTGCCGGCAGGGCGGGGCCTCGGCAAAGCCGATGGTGTCCTCTGCCTCGGTGTTGGCGCTGCGGGGCCTCGGCGAAGCAGGGCCTCGTCGATGCCAGCGGAGCGGGGACTCATTGGAGCTTTCATTGTCCTCTGCCTCGTCCTCGGTCTCGCCAAACAGCGCCTCGTCCGCTTCATCGCCCTCTTTGTAGGCGGCCGTAGCCTCCGCCACCCGCATGCGGTATAGCCAGCGCTCGAGGCGGCCCTCGCGGGCGGAGCGGTATGAGTCGAGCAGCGCCTCCTGCTCCGCCCGCTCCGCGGCGATCTGCTCCTCCGCCTGTAGGTGCTCCTAGAGGAGATGGTGGTTGTAGACGGCGTCGGCCTGCTCCTCACACTTCTGCCTCACCGTGTCCATGTATTGGGCATGGGCCTCACCGATGGTCATGGTGCAATGCACCGGCGAGGATGGCACGGAGGAGGGGTTGGCGCCAGATCGTCGACTAGCATGTTCTCCATTGGGGCCTCGTCACCCTCCGGCTGCCTGCCGGCCAGACAATCGGTAGCAATGGCTGCCATTTCCTTGTGGTCCGTCGTCCGCCCGTCCCAAAGAGCGCTGGAGCGTGAGGAAGCCATGGTGGGCAGTAGTGGTGTGGACAGGAGAAAGGGAACGGAGGTGGATGACTGCAGCTATGGCCAGCGTAGCAGTTTATATAGCAATTGTGGGCAGCGGAGGGACGGACGTGTGGCGCCGGAGTAGCCGCCTTGGCAACCAGATATCATTAATGTGGATGGCACACGGACGGACGGATGGCGCTTGTGTTGTTTGAAGGCGGAGCAATCGCCAGCACCGGGAAGCGGGGCGGGCGGTGCTGACCGTTTTGGGCGGAAAGCGCATGGGCGAGGGAGGCGGTCTGGGTGGGCCAGGGTAGTCAGACTCGTGCTTGGCAGCGGGTCGATCTAGTAGCCAAACATGCTGGCTCGCCAGCGAGCTCGCCGAGTTGAGCGGCGACAATCAGACGATGGACGTAGCTTCCGACCAGGAGCTAGTACCACTATCTAAGCCGGTTCATGACGTGTTCACCATAGAGCAGGTGCGGCCGCACTTCGACACCCTAATGGCGAAAGAGCTACCAGCGCAGGAGGACCTGTGCTGCAACCTTCGTCTCGTCAACAAGCACCGGTGAACAAGCGAACGGCAATGCTGTCGCGGACATGTGGCCCTATGATCCTGGCTTCCCGAATGAGCAGGAGGCGCTGTATCAGACCATCCTTAGGGCCCGCGAGGCCCTCTCCGTCGTCCTTTGAGTTGTTGCGCTCGCCGTGACGCCACCGTCTCACGTTGTCAACATGGTCAACAAACATGAGGAATGAGGAGATGACTTTACTTGGAGAGGATGACAGTGGGGACCCACCAGGGCCATAGCCGCACGTAGGCAAGTGCCTCCTTATTATATACTACAATTGTAATTTTTTTGCTTCCTCCTGGTTTCCTGACATCACGGTCCCACACCATTGTCAACCTATGTAGTCAATAAACGAGAGAATTGCGCAAGGAGCGGCCGATAGCTGGGACCAAGCAGGTCGAGTAGTATTTGTGTTTTTGAGGTGTGAGCACTGCAGAGTTTTTCTTGAGCGATGTTTTCGTTTTTTGAGACAAGAGCGATGTTTTCGTTGTTGTTCAGAGGAGAGCAGGGTATTAACTGGGCAGGATGCGGCCTGTCTAGCCCAGGCCAGATATCCATCCCAGATATTAATTTTTTCAAGCTAAAAATGGCTAGCCCAGCTATACCTTTTTTTGAGGAATACCCAGGCAAGGTCAACTTGTTATTCTTTGCCCCACTGGGCTTCAAGTCTTTACTAGGAGGGATGTATTAGGCTTAACAAGAAAATGGGCTTTAAGAAATAATAAATGGGATGTAATTATAAAAACTAGGCTGTAACTAAAAAAATGCACCAACACGTAATTAGTTTATAAAATATATTTTTTGGATTTTGAAAATTTGAATTTCATTAATTGTTGCGCGCATAATGTTTCATTGGATTTTTACGTAAGACAAATTTATATTGAAATTGTATTTAATCTAACTAGAAATTTTGGGATAAAAATATTTTGGATCCCATCAAAATGTGGGAAATTTTATTGAATTCTATTTTGAACGGTTGGTTGAAATTATTAATCGTTGTCCTAGCTAGAAAATGGGTTGTACTTTTAACAAACTATAAATGGGTTGTAGTAAATTCGATTAGAATTCAAAAATGGGTTGTACATTCTTACAAATCTCAAATGGGCTATAAGTTCTCTGCCACACACTTGTGGGCCTACTAAGTTGACGCGTCCCTCAAAAAAAGTTGACGTGTATGCAAGGCTTTATCAACTTATAGGCAACATACGGTTCTAACAACAGTGGCCATTGGATGTCCATCCAATGGATGTCGTGCTTCTTCTTCAATCTCGGATATTCTAGCTTCACCTGCCCAAAAAATGATTCCTCCCCCTGACATCTAGGGCGCACCGTTTCGGAGGCTGGCCTGTGGGCCTACTAAGTTGACGCGTACCAACGGCTTTGTCAACTTAGTCAATATAAACGATTCTAGCTGCAGTGACCGTACGATGTCCAGCCTCCCATGGCTGGCTGTGCTGCCGCGGAGGCCTCACAACCCCCTACTAATCCCACCGCTAGCCAGGCCCCGCGGCGACGACAGCCTCACACCGCAGCCGAACCAATGAACCCTCGTACTCCTCTCCTGTGGGCATCCACTGCCATGTCTTCCCCGGCTCCGCGTCATTCCCTTCCTAGGCCTTGCCGTTGTCCACCGCCTTGGTGCTGTTGGCGCAGTGTGGTCAACATGGTCAACGAACGACTTCCATCGGAAGAGTACTGTACGTGGAGAGGCTGGCAGCTGGGTCCATGGCCGCAGCAAGGAAGTGCCTCCTTATTACGCGAAAAATAATGATTCCTCCACCTGACAACAGGGACCCACCGGACGGGCCACCGTATTTCATAAAAAAATGTTTCCCCCCTGACTGCTGGGACCCACCAACTACATCTTCGCACGCAAGGAAGTGCCTGACAGTCGGGACCCACCCGATCGAAGCGTATGTAGCATTGTCATTCTGGTCGCGAACGTGTACGTACATACGATCGGTCTGCCTGCAGGCTGCAGCGATGAACCGTGGCCGTGTAAGGAAGGGCACGTGTCGTAGTAGAGGCACGCACGTAGCATGTACACGTACGTACAGTGGCCAGGGTGCAAGAAAGTAAATACGGCCACGTACGTACATACGGGCGGGGTCTCGAATGCCTACTCGCGCATATGTACGGCCAGGGCTCGTGTACATGGCTGGGTCGCAACGGAGAAACTGCGTCGTCGTCGTGTTCACGGGGAGGCAACGGAATGCGTCGTGTTCATCGGGAGGCAACGAAACACGTGCTATTCATTGGGAGCCAACCGGCTTGGACGGAACAGCCGATGGAAACGAGGCCTGGCGTACCGCAGAATGGAGGAAACGGCCTTGTGCTCGACCAGCCACGCCCGAAACGGGATCCTGTTCATCAGGAGGGGTCTGGCGTACCGCAAAATGGAGGAAACAGACCTCCTACGGTCCAAACGGGGTCCTGTTGATCGGGAGGGGTGTGGCGTACCGCAAAACGGAGGAAACAGACTTGTGTTGGAGCACTATGGTCGAAACGGGGGTCCTGTTCATCGGGAGGGGTGTGGCGTACCGCAAAACGGGACTCCACGGGATACTTTTCATCTCCACCGTCGACCTCCTCCAGCCTCCACGGGCTACTTTTCATCCACCGTCGACCTCCTCTAGCCTCCACCTATGACTGTTCATCCACGGGCTCCTGTTCATCCAGCCTCCACTGGCTACTGTTCAACCAGCCCTCTCCACGGGCTCCTGTTCATCCAGCCTCCACGGGCTACTGTTCATCCAGCCCTCCACCGTCTACTGTTCAACCAACCTCCACTAGCTACTATTCAACCAGCTCTCCACGGGGTCCTGTTCATCCAACCCTCCACAGGGTCCTGTTCATCCATCGGCTCGATCGATCGGGGTAGTGTTCATCCAGCGACAACGGCCTCTACTACCACGGGGTCCTGTTCATCCAACCTCCCACTGGGAACTGTTCATCCAAACCCCCCAACAACGCTCACTGTTCATCAAGAGGCAGCATCGACCGGCTTCAGTTAACAGCAGAAGCGAAGGAATCACTCGGTTGAGTTAACAGCAAGGGATCGATCGATCGCTCGGGTTAAGTAACACGTAGCCTGCAGTGCAATCGCTCGGGTTTAGTTAGAGCGCAACGCCTCGCTCCGGTTCAGTTAGAGCGCAATGCCTCGCACACACGTGCGTATGTACGAGAGAAACGCGCATCGCTCAGCCCTCGGCCACCTACCGTAACTGGGAACTCCCCCGATATTTTCCTCGCCCTCGCTTCTACCACGGATTTCTCCGTCATGGACGGACCAAAGAATGTCATGCAGCTGCGTCTCCGACCCGCCCAGGACGAAAAGCCCATTTTCTATCATGATTTTTTGTCATGGAAACAGGAGCCCACCACATCTATGATGACACCGGGTTTTGCCACAATTATCGTCATAGAAGTGTCATACGCATGATAGAAAAAAATTTCGTTCGGCCCAAAATGTCACGGATGTGTCTTTTTTTGTAGTGCCAGCACCACTACAAGGTCTGGGGCAGCGACAAAAACAAACTGAACTCCCTGGTTGACCTCGCCTCGGCCATCATCGACCCCTACTACATGAAGATGAAGAATGAGAGCAATAAGGACAAGAACGCCTGGCACAAAGTGTGGCATGAGAGACTGGATGAACAACATGTCAAGTATGCGGCCAAGGACGCATACACAAGCTATGAGATATACAGTCGAATCATTGACATGAGGAAGTGTCTTCTTCCTGCCCCAGACGAGGGATCGAGCCATAGAGCAGTGGTGGGAGCGTCACAAGAAGTAGATGACTAGACGATCGGTTCTCCTGCTTTAGAATGCATGCAATTGTTTATTGAGGTGTGTGCGAATGATCTGTATAGTCACTTATGTAATTGGATGTTTATTTCAGTTATATATATATACATGTTATTCTTCTGTAGACAGAGCAAATCACACGGCTTATTAGCAACAATCGTCTGTGTTATTATTGGTCTTTGCACACATTTCTGATTAAGGATATGTTTTTCGTGTATCACACACATCTTGTTCGGTTGAACCGTTTCCACTGTGTTGCCTAATCACACATAGTTCATCCTAGTGAACTGTATGTTGTATATCGCCCACACCTTCATCTGGCTGCCCATTTCTTTTGTTCCTCCTCATCCCAAATAGTTAATTGAACTGAACTGTATGCCCTGCATCACACACGCAACTAAAATCTGAACCGTGTTTTATGCATCTGTCATCGCAAACATTTTGTACCTTTTTTGACGGTTTTTTACACCACCGTTTGCGATTATGGCATCGCACACAGTTTCGTCGAAGGGGCTCTGATCGTAGTGTCGCGTTTGGACCATCCTACGGTAGTGATAGAACTTGAGGGAATATTTGTTCTACCTTTAGCTCCTCGTTGAGCTTGACACTCTTATTTATCGAAGAAGGCTACAAACGATCCCCTACACTTGTGGGTTATCAACCCCTGGCAAGGAAGTGCCCCAGGAATGGATTATGTATTTCGATGGTGCTTTCTCCTTACAGGTTCCAGGAGCTGGCATGCTTCTTGTTGCTCCCGCTGGGGAGGACTTGAAGTACGTCGTCCAGATGCATTTTCCCCGGGAGGAGGCGGCCAACAATACAACAGAGTATGAAGGGCTCCTTGTCAGGCTCAGGATTGCCACATAATTGGGACTCAAGAAGCTAATCATTCATGGAGATTCACAACTTGTGGTGAGACAAGTCAACAAGGATTACCAAAGTCCATTGATGGAGGCATATGTTGAGGAAGTGAGGAGATTGGAGGGGCGCTTTGACGGATTGCAAACAGAGAACGTACCCCTTGCAGAAAACAACATAGTTGATCATCTGTCAAAGTGTGCTGTGCAAAAACATCCTGTGGAACCAGGAAATTTTGTTCTCCATCTTACTCAGCCCTTCGTATCCCCAGCAACAATGGCCCGAAAGAGAAGTTAGACTCCGGTAAGCCTCTCCCACTAGATCCCCCTGGGGCTCCTGGTTGGGACCCTACCGGAAACAACTCCCCATCGATTACCAGGATGCGTCCTACTACCAGGCCAATGGTCCCCACAGTCGAGGAATGCGCTCCCGCAGATGGAGAGGTGCCACTAGTCCTTGTTGTTGAGCCCCAGGCTCCAACTTGGGCAAGGCATATGGTCCATTTCCTACAAACCGGAGAACTTCCCGATGAACAAGAGGAAGCTGAAAGAGTAGCCTAGAGGGCCGGTATGTATTAGCTTGTCGATGACACTCTGTACAAAAGGAGGCCCAATGGTGTGAAATTGAAGTGCATCTGTCAGGAAGAAGGAAAGGAACTGCTGGCAGAAATACACGAAGGCATGTGCAGCTCCCACATTGGATCAAGGGCATTAGTTGGGAAAGCATTCTGGCAAGGATTCTATTGTCCCACAACCCTCCAAGATGCGGTCGAGCTAGTCACCAAGTGTGAAGCCTACCAGTTCCATTCCAAGAGCATCCATCTGCCTGCACAAGCTCTTTAGACAATCCCTTTGTGATGGACGTTTTCGGTCTGGGGGCTCGATATCCTCGGCCCAATCCCCCAAGCTGCTGGGGGCTTTGAATTCTTGTTCGTTGCCATCGACAAGTTTAGAAAGTGGCCGGAAGTAGATGCCATGAGAAAGGTGACTGCTTTGTCAGCTATCAAGTTCTTGAAAGGATTGGTTTGTCGCTTCGGGGTCCCTGCCCGGATCATCACCGACAACGGCACCCAGTTCACGAGCCGCGCCTTCATGCAATACATTCATGCCCTCGGAAGCAAGATCTCATTTGCCTCTGTTGCACATCCCAGAAGCAATGGACAACCCGAGAGGGCGAAAGCTGAAGTGTTGCAAGGACTCAAGACGAGAACATTTGATACGCTGTAGAAGCACGGCAAGCGGTGGATCGATGAGCTGCCGGTAGTTCTCTGGTCCCTCAGAATGACACCAAATCGAGCTACCGGGTAGACTCCCTTCTCCCTTGTCTATGGGGCAGAAGCAGTTATCCCCACAGAACTCATTTACGGGTCGCCTCGAGTGCTTGCCTACGACAAAGTAGCACAATATCAGCATCGGCGTGACGATGCTGTGCTACTCAAGGAGAACCGTCTCCGGGCTGCTACACGTGCTGCACGCTACCAACAAGCCCTGCGTAGCTGTCACAGCCACGGGGTTCAGGCTTGGTGTTTTGAGGAAGGCGACCTTGTCCTTAGGCGCGTTCAGTCCGCCAAGGGTGCAAACAAGTTGACACCGAAGTGGGAAGGCCCTTACGAGGTAGTACGAGTCACCAGACCTGGCGCAGTCTGTCTGGAGACGGGATATGGCATTCAATTGCAAAACTCATGGAATATTGAGCATCTCTGCAAGTTCTACCCATAAGGCATGACCGTCGGGCCCTACCCGGCAGCCACCCTTTTGTACAGGCCTTGCCTCAGTTGCATGTAACCCCTTGTACAAAGCCAGGCGCAGACCCTGAGCAACAGAGAAATAAACAAAGCGCTGGGGGGCCCCGACAAGTTGCATGCATGCATAAGCATTTCATGGGCATCTCATGAGCATTGCATATTCATATAGATAAAATCGCATCTGGCATCATTTCCATCTACATAAAACTGCAGGTTCCTGCCGAGAACTTGGCCTCTAAAGGAAGCTGGAAAGATGAACCAACGTTGTGATCTCCGGCAAGCCAAACAGATAAGTTCTATCCCTTGTCCATACGTGTTCTGCAAGTAAAAACTTGTGCATAAGAAAACCTCACTGCTTTTTAAAGCTTAGGTGCTCCCATCCTTCGACTTGAACATTGCTTCGGTCAGGATGGTCGCAGTGGACTTTGATAAAAAAAGATTGGCGGGGGGCTGGTGCTTCATTTGTGCCTAGTAGGCTTGGTTCCCCGGCAACAAAGAAGAGGGTACCGACAGGATAGCCTGCTGGGGGAAACTCGTTTATTTAAAGATAAAGAGGCACTCCACCTCTACATGGACATATACATGCGTGAGTCCCCGGCAAGGTTCATCTTTTTCATTAATATGCTGATAAAACAAGTACAGACCTTACAGAACACAAACATGGACTCAAGAGATTACATTATTTGAACTAAACTTTGGCAAGCGCTTATAGCTTTAAGATTGAAAAATGATAGGTGCTTCGTAAACTCCTCTCCCTGTCCCTCTTGTCCTAGGTATTGCAGTGGGAAGAGAAGAGGGCGGAAGAGGGGGGCATCGGCGAACGTCACCCCGATCCCGTCAGAGCCTGCCAAGCACAGCCTGACAAGATCGGGAGTGGTAAGGCTGCGAAGGAGGACGGAAGGAGTAGCTCAGTGGCATCCTGCTCACCGCCTCCAAGGCCAGTCAAAAGCCCCAGCACAAGCACCGGCAGGGAAGGCCGTTGGAGCTCAGTTGGAAGACTGCTGGAGGAGGCGAAGGCACCAAGAGAGCGGTCCCCTCGCCGGCAACCAAGAGGACAGTGATGACGGTGCCGGGGAGGGAGGGGGGAGGTTGAAAGACGAGGAGGTAGGTCTCCGGTACGAGATGAACACGTCGGTGCTATCGTACTCCGACTGGATGGCCTGCCTCCCGCTTTCTTCGTCTCCCCTGGCTTCAGCTTCATCAATACCGCTCCGGGAAAATGCCGACCTCACGGTTCAGCATAACCCCCAAAGAGACGACAGGCGTCCAAGACGGCCAGGGGGCTCGGGGCGCACCACTCCCTACCTTAGCGGGCAGGAAGGCGCACCTCCCCTCAGCATCAGCCCCAGGCCCACCAGAAGGGTCAGAGCTGGGATTACCAACAATCCCTAGCCCTGCACCCCAGGCGGTTGTTGAGGGCCTCAAGAACCTGGGCGCCAAGCCAACGAGCTGCAGTGGCTCGCGACAAGGTCCCATGCTTTGTATCGGACGCCCGGCCGAGGCAGAAGAGGCAAGCATTTCACCACGATAGGAAAGATTGATATCTCCTACACCGCGGTTGGTTCGTCCATTGCGCCTCCTCTAGAGTAAGACCAGACTCACTCCCCAAGCATCAGCACAAGTGTTCGACATCACCAACCCCAAGCTACTGCCTGGGGCCTGACCCTAGGCTCTTCCCCTTAGCATAATCAGCAGGAAGCAGAGGATGGAGGAGAAGGGAGGCAAGGATGAATGACTTTGCTCCTCCCTCGCCCCTCCTTTTATAGGCGGGTCGGGGGAGAGAGTTGATCCCTCGGCGGGTGACCGCCGCCCTCCTCCACCAATTCAAGGAGGTCGGGCCCCCTCCTTGATGCTCTCCCGCACCATGCACCTCAGTTACCTACCCCGCACGATGCATGCAACATACGTAGCTAAGGATAAGGGCGTGGTGGGAAGAGTGAATTGGCAGTTACTCCCCCGCACGTTAAAGTCATTCACGGACCATTGCAAGAGTGGCCCCACCACGATTGGCTTTATGCGACACGTGGAAAAATCGGAAACTGGCCTGGACTCAAGTAATGAAGAAGCAAAGAAGATCTCAAGGGGCCAGCCACTTCCACACCCCTGCATGTACACTTGTTAGGGCCTACCCTGACAATGCTCGGTAGCGTGTTCGGGCCAGGCCCGGGGGCTTATGTCGGTGCAAGGAACCCTTGGTCTGTTGCCCAGACTATGCACATGCATGAGAACAAGACCACAACACCAAGATCAGAATGGAGCACAAGGTACCAGTCCTTTGAAGGATCCAAGTACATATCAGGAAGACCAAGGATGCCAGAGAAGCAAGACGTTGCTAAGGGAAAAGCCTCTGTTGCCGGGTAGGCGAGCCTGGCAAGGATGGGGTTTCCCCCGGAAGCAAGCCTTCGGGACATCTCGGCAGGCTTGCCGGGGATTACGGAGGCCGAACCACCCCATCGCACCACTGTTGGGGAACGTTGCAGAAAATTAAAATTTTTCCTACGGTTTCACCAAGATCCATCTATGAGTTCATCTAAGCAACGAGTCAAGGGAGAGAGTTTGCATCTACATACCACTTGTAGATCGCGTGCGGAAGCTTGCAAGGTGATGATGTAGTCGTACTCGACGTGATTCGAATCACCGATGACCAAGTGCTGAACGGACAGCACCTCCGCGTTCAACACACGTACGGGACGGGAGACGTCTCCTCCTTCTTGATCCAGCAAGGGGAAGGAGAGGTTGAGGAAGACAGCTCCACCGGCAGCACGACGGCGTGGTGATGGTGGAGAGGCAGTACTCCGACAGGGCTTCACCAAGCACACAACGGAGGAGGAGAGGTGTTGGGGAGGGGAGGGCTGCGCCTTGGAGGGTGGTCCGGCTGCCCTCCCCTCACCCCTCTATTTATAGGGGGAAGGGAGAAGGGGGCCGGCCCCCTAGAACCCATCTAGCGGGGGTGCAGCGGCCTAGGGGAGAGGGGAGAGGGTGGCTTGCCCCCCAAGCCAAGGGGGCGCCCCCTCTAGGGTTCCCCCTCAACCCTAGGCGCATGGGCCCAAGGGAGGGGGGTGCGTCCAGCCCACCAGGGGCTGGCTCCCTGCCCCACGCAGCCCATGTGGCCCCCCGGGAGGGGTGGCCCCTCCCGGTGGACCCCCGGAACCCTTCCGGTGGCCCCGGTACAATACCGGTATGACCCCGAAACTTCCCGGTGTCCGTTTGACAACTTCCCATATATAAATCTTTACCTCCGGACCCTTCCGGATCTCCTCGTGACGTCCAGGATCCCATCCGAGACTCCGAACAACATTCAGTAGTCACATACTAGTCTTCCTAATAACCCTAGCGTCACCGAACCTTAAGTGTGTAGACCCTACGGGTTCGGGAGACATGCAGACATGACCGAGACGCTCTCAGTCAATAACCAACAGCGGGATCTGGATACCCATGATGGCTCCCACATGCTCCTCGATGTTGTCATTGGATGAACCACGATGTCGAGGATTCGATCAAACCCTGTATGCAATTCCCTTTGTCAATCGGTATGTTACTTGCCCGAGACTCGATCGTCGGTATCCCAATACCTTGTTCAGTCTCGTTACCGGCAAGTCACTTTACTCGTACCGTAATGCATGATCCCGTGTCCAACACCTTGGTCACATTGAGCTCATAATGATGATGCATTACCGAGTGGGCCCAGAGATACCTCTCCGTCATACGGAGTGACAAATCCCAGTCTCGATCCGTGTCAACCCAACAGCTACTTTCGAAGATACCTGTAATGCACCTTTATAGTCACCCAGTTACTTGTGACGTTTGATACACCCAAGGCACTCTTACGGTATCCGGGAGTTACACGATCTCATGGTCGAAGGAAGAGATACTTGACACTGGCAAAGCTCTAGCAAAACGAACTACACGATCTTTTATGCTATGCTTAGGATTGGGTCTTGTCCATCACATCATTCTCCTAATGATGTGATCCCGTTATCAACGACATCCAATGTCCATAGTCAGGAAACCATGACTATCTGTTGATCACAACGAGCTAGTCAACTAGAGGCTCACCAGGGACATATTGTGGTCTAAGTATTCACACGTGTATTACGATTTCCGGATAATACAGTTATAGCATGAATAAAAGACATTTATCATGAACATTGAAATATAATAATACTTTTATTATTGCCTCTAGGGCATATTTCCAACAGTCTCCCACTTGCACTAGAGTCACCAATCTAGTTACATTGTGATGAATCGAACACCCATAGAGTTCTGGTGTTGATCATGTTTTGCACGCGAGAGAGGTTTAGTCAGTGGATCTGCGACATTCAGATCCGTGTGTACTTTGCAAATCTCTATGTCTCCATCTTGAACATTTTCACGGATGGAGTTGAAATGACGCTTGATGTGCCTGGTCTTCTTGTGAAACCTGGGCTCCTTGGCGAGGGCAATAGCTCCAGTGTTGTCACAGAAGAGTTTGATCGGCCCCGACGCATTGGGTATGACTCCTAGGTCGGTGATGAACTCCTTCACCCAAATCGCTTCATGCGCTGCCTCCGAGGCTGCCATGTACTCCTCTTCACACGTAGATCCCGCCACGACGCTCTGCTTGCAGCTGCACCAGCTTACTGCTCCACCATTCAACATATACACGTATCCGGTTTGTGACTTAGAGTCATCCAGATCTGAGTCGAAGCTAGCGTCGACGTAACCCTTTACGACGAGCTCTTCGTCTCTTCCATAAACGAGAAACATGTCCTTCGTCCTTTTCAGGTACTTCAGGATATTCTTGACCGCTGTCCAGTGTTCCTTGCCGGGATTACTTTGGTATCTTGCTACCAAACTTACGGCAAGGTTTACATCGGGTGTGGTACACAGCATGGCATACATAATAGATCCTATGGCCGAAGCATAGGGGATGACACTCATCTCTTCTTTATCTTTTGCCGTGGTCGGTGACTGAGCCGAGCTCAATCTCACACCTTGTAACATAGGCAAGAACCCCTTCTTGGACTGATCCATTTTGAACCTCTTCAAAATCTTATCAAGGTATGTGCTTTGTGAAAGACCTATGAGGCGTCTCGATCTATCTCTATAGATCTTGATGCCTAATATATAAGCAGCTTCTCCAAGGTCCTTCATTGAAAAACACTTATTCAAGTAGGCCTTAATGCTATCCAGAAATTCTATATTATTTCCCATCAAGAGTATGTCATCTACATATAATATGAGAAATGCTACAGAGCTCCCACTCACTTTCTTGTAAACGCAGGCTTCTCCATAAGTCTGCATAAACCCAAACGCTTTGATCATCTCATCAAAGCGAATGTTCCAACTCCGAGATGCTTGCACCAGTCCATAAATGGATCGCTGGAGCTTGCATACTTTGTTAGCGTTCCGAGGATCGACAAAACCTTCCGGCTGCATCATATACAGTTCTTCCTTAAGATGTCCGTTAAGGAATGCCGTTTTGACGTCCATTTGCCATATCTCATAATCATAGTATGCGGCAATTGCTAACATGATTCGGACGGACTTCAGCTTCGCTACGTGAGAGAACGTCTCGTCGTAGTCAATCCCTTGAACTTGTCGATAACCCTTAGTGACAAGTCGAGCCTTATAGATTGTAACATTACCATCCGTGTCCGTCTTCTTCTTAAAGATCCATTTGTTTTCTATCGCTCGCCGATCATCGGGCAAGTCTGTCAAAGTCCATACTTTGTTTTCATACATGGATTCTATCTCGGATTTCATGGCTTCAAGCCATTTGTTGGAATCCGGGCCCGCCATCGCTTCTTCATAGTTCGAAGGTTCATTGTTGTCTAACAACATGATTTCCAGGACAGGGTTGCCGTACCACTCTGGTGCGGAACGTGTCCTTGTGGACCTACGAAGTTCAGCAGTAACTTGATCCGAAGTACCTTGATCATCATCATTGTTTTCCTCTTCAGTTGGTGTGGGCATCACAGGAACGGTTTCCTGCGCTGCGCCACCTTCCCGCTCAAGAGGTAGTACTTCATCGAGTTCTACTTTCCTCCCACTTACTTCTTTCGAGAGAAACTCTTTTTCCAGAAAGCATCCGTTCTTGGCAACAAAGATCTTGCCTTCGGATCTTAAGTAGAAGGTATACCCGACAGTTTCCTTAGGGTATCCTATGAATACGCATTTTTCCGACTTGGGTTCGAGCTTTTCAGGTTGAAGTTTCTTGACATAAGCATCGCATCCCCAAACTTTTAGAAATGACAGCTTAGGTTTCTTTCCAAACCATAATTCATACGGTGTCGTCTCAACGGATTTAGACGGTGCCCTATTTAAAGTGAATGTAGCTGTCTCTAGAGCGTATCCCCAAAATGATAGCGGTAAATCGGTAAGAGACATCATAGACCGCACCATATCCAATAGGGTGCGATTACAATGTTCGGACACACCGTTTCACTGAGGTGTTCCAGGCGGCGTGAGTTGTGAAACGATTCCACATTTCCTTAAGTGTGTACCAAATTCGTGACTTAAGTATTCTCCTCCACGATCTGATCGTAAGAATTTTATCTTTCGGTCACGTTGATTCTCTACCTCATTCTGAAATTCCTTGAACTTTTCAAAGGTCTCAGACTTGTGTTTCATTAAGTAGACATACCCATATCTACTCAAGTCATCTGTGAGAGTGAGAACATAACGATATCCTCCGCGAGCCTCAACGCTCATTGGACCGCACACATCGGTATGTATGATTTCCAACAAGTTGGTTGCTCGCTCCATTGTTCCGGAGAACGGAGTCTTGGTCATTTTGCCCGAAAGGCATGGTTCGCATGTGTCAAACGATTCATAATCAAGAGACTCTAAAAGTCCATCTGCATGGAGCTTCTTCATGCGCTTGACACCAATGTGACCAAGGCGGCAGTGCCACAAGTATGTGGGACTATCATTATCAACTTTAAATCTTTTGGAATCTACACTATGAACATGTGTAATATTACGCTCGAGATTCATTAAGAATAAACCATTGACCATCGGAGCATGACCATAAAACATATCTCTCATATAAATCGAACAACCATTATTCTCAGACTTAAATGAGTAGCCATCTCGTATTAAACGAGATCCAGATACAATGTTCATGCTCAAACTTGGCACTAAATAACAATTATTAAGGTTCAAAACTAATCCCGTAGGTAAATGTAGAGGCAGCGTGCCGACGGCGATCACATCGACTCTGGAACCATTCCCGACGCGCATCGTCACCTCGTCCTTCGCCAGTCTCCGTTTATTCCGCAGCTCCTGCTGTGAGTTACAAATATGAGCAACGGCACCGGTATCAAATACCCAGGAGTTACTACGAGTACTGGTAAGGTACACATCAATCACATGTATATCAAATATACCTTTGGTGTTGCCGGCCTTCTTATCCGCTAAGTATTTGGGGCAGTTCCGCTTCCAGTGACCCTTCCCCTTGCAATAAAAGCACTCAGTCTCAGGCTTGGGTCCATTCTTTGACTTCTTCCCGGTAACCGGCTTACCAGGTGCGGCAACATCTTTGCCGTCTTTCTTGAAGTTCTTCTTACCCTTGCCCTTCTTGAACTTAGTGGTCTTATTGACCATCAACACTTGATGTTCTTTCTTGATTTCAGCCTCTGCTAACTTCAGCATCGAGAACACTTCAGGAATGGTCTTTTCCATCCCCTGCATGTTGTAGTTCATCACAAAGCTCTTGTAGCTTGGTGGGAGCGACTGGAGGATTCTGTCAATGACCGCCCATCTGGGAGGTTGATGTTCAGCTGGGTCATACGGTTGTGCAACCCAGACATCTTCAGGATGTGCTCACTGACAGAACTGTTTTCCTCCATCTTACAACTGTAGAACTTGTCGGAGACATCATATCTCTCGACCCGGGCATGAGCTTGAAAAACTAGTTTCAGCTCTTTGAACATCTCATATGCTCCGTGGTGCTCAAAACGCTTTTGGAGCCCCGGTTCTAAGCTGTAAAGCATGCCGCACTGAACGAGGGAGTAATCATCAGCACGAGACTGCCAAGCATTCATAATGTCTTGGTTCTCTGGGACGGGGGCGTCACCTAGCGGTCCTTCTAGGACATATTGTTTCCTGGCAGCTATGAGGATGATCCTTAGGTTCCGGAAGTTGCTGCCATCATCTTTCAGCTTGGTTTTCTCTAGGAACGCGTTGAAGTTCATGTTGACATTAGCGTTGGCCATTGATCTACAAGACATATTTGCAAAGGTTTTAGACTAAGTTCATGATAATAAAGTTCTAATCAAATTATGAACTCCCACTTAGATTAGACATCCCTCTAGTCATCTAAGTGTTACACGATCCGAGTCGACTAGCCCGTGTCCGATCATCACGTGAGACGGACTAGTCATCGTCGGTGAACATTCTCATGTTGATCGTATCTTCCATACGATTCGTGTTCGACCTTTCGGTCTCCGTGTTCCGAGGCCATGTCTGCACATGCTAGGCTCGTCAAGTTAACCCTAAGTGTTTTCGCTGTGTAAAACTGTCTTACACCCGTTGTATGTGAACGTAAGAATCCATCACACCCGATCATCACGTGGTGCTTAGAAGCGACGAACTGTAGCAACAGTGCACAGTTAGGGGAGAACACTTCTTGAAATTTTATAAGGGATCATCTTATTTACTACCGTCGTCCTAAGTAAACAAGATGCATAATACATAATAAACATCACATGCAATTATATAGTTGTGACATGATATGGCCAATATCATATAGCTCCATTGATCTTCATCTTCGGGGCTCCATGATCATCTTGTCACCGGCTTGACACCATGATCTCCATCATCATGATCTCCATCATCGTGTCTTCATGAAGTTGTCACGCCAACGACTACTTCTACTTCTATGACTAACATTTAGCAATAAAGTAAAGTAGTTTACATGGCGTTATTCAATGACACGCAGGTCATACAAAAAATAAAGACAACTCCTATGGCTCCTGCCGGTTGTCATACTCATCGACATGCAAGTCGTGAATCCTATTACAAAGAACATGATCTCATACATCACAATTCATCATTCATCACAACTTCTGGCCATATCACATCACATGATCAATCGCTGCAAAAACAAGTTAGACGTCCTCTAATTGTTGTTGCATCTTTTACGTGGCTGCAATTGGGTTCTAGCAAGAACGTTTTCTTACCTACGAATCACCACAACGTGATTTTGTCAACTTCTATTTACCCTTCATAAGGGCCCTATTCATCGATTCCGCTCCAACTAAAGTGGGAGAGACAGACACCCGCCAGCCACCTTATGCAACTAGTGCATGTCAGTCGGTGGAACCGGTCTCACGTAAGCGTACGCGTAAGGTTGGTCCGGGCCGCTTCATCCCACAATACCGTTGAGCAAGAAAAGACTAGTAGAGGCAAGTAAGATGACAAAATCCACGCCCACAACAAAATTGTGTTCTACTCGTGCAAAGAGGACTACGCATAGACCTAGCTCTGATACCACTGTTGGGGAACGTTGCAGAAAATTAAAAATTTTCCTACGGTTTCACCAAGATCCATCTATGAGTTCATCTAAGCAACGAGTCAAGGGAGAGAGTTTGCATCTACATACCACTTGTAGATCGCGTGCGGAAGCTTGCAAGGTGATGATGTAGTCGTACTCGACGTGATTCGAATCACCGATGACCAAGTGCTGAACGGACAGCACCTCCGCGTTCAACACACGTACGGGATGGGAGACGTCTCCTCCTTCTTGATCCAGCAAGGGGAAGGAGAGGTTGAGGAAGACAGCTCCACCGGCAGCACGACGGCGTGGTGATGGTGGAGAGGCAGTACTCCGACAGGGCTTCGCCAAGCACACAACGGAGGAGGAGAGGTGTTGGGGAGGGGAGGGCTGCGCCTTGGAGGGTGGTCCGGCTGCCCTCCCCTCACCCCTCTATTTATAGGGGGAAGGGATAAGGGGGCCGGCCCCCTAGAACCCATCTAGGGGGGGGTGCGGCGGCCTAGGGGAGAGGGGAGAGGGTGGCTTGCCCCCCAAGCCAAGGGGGCGCCCCCTCTAGGGTTCCCCCTCAACCCTAGGCGCATGGGCCCAAGGGAGGGGGGTGCGGCCAGCCCACCAGGGGCTGGCTCCCTGCCCCACGCAGCCCATGTGGCCCCCCGGGAGGGGTGGCCCCTCCCGGTGGACCCCCGGAACCCTTCCGGTGGCCCCGGTACAATACCGGTATGACCCTGAAACTTCCCGGTGTCCGTTTGACAACTTCCCATATATAAATCTTTACCTCCGGACCCTTCCGGATCTCCTCGTGATGTCCAGGATCCCATCCGGGACTCCGAACAACATTCGGTAGTCACATACTAGTCTTCCTAATAACCCTAGCGTCACCGAACCTTAAGTGTGTAGACCCTACGGGTTCGGGAGACATGCAGACATGACCGAGACGCTCTCAGTCAATAACCAACAGCGGGATCTGGATACCCATGATGGCTCCCACATGCTCCTCGATGTTGTCATCGGATGAACCACGATGTCGAGGATTCGATCAAACCCTGTATGCAATTCCCTTTGTCAATCGGTACGTTACTTGCCCGAGACTCGATCGTCGGTATCCCAATACCTTGTTCAGTCTCGTTACCGGCAAGTCACTTTACTCGTACCGTAATGCATGATCCCGTGTCCAACACCTTGGTCACATTGAGCTCATAATGATGATGCATTACCGAGTGGGCCCAGAGATACCTCTCCGTCATATGGAGTGACAAATCCCAGTCTCGATCCGTGTCAACCCAACAGCTACTTTCGGAGATACCTGTAATGCACCTTTATAGTCACCCAGTTACGTTGTGACGTTTGATACACCCAAGGCACTCTTACGGTATCCGGGAGTTACACGATCTCATGGTCGAAGGAAGAGATACTTGACACTGGCAAAGCTCTAGCAAAACGAACTACACGATCTTTTATGCTATGCTTAGGATTGGGTCTTGTCCATCACATCATTCTCCTAATGATGTGATCCCGTTATCAACGACATCCAATGTCCATAGTCAGGAAACCATGACTATCTGTTGATCACAATGAGCTAGTCAACTAGAGGCTCACCAGGGACATATTGTGGTCTAAGTATTCACACGTGTATTACGATTTCCGGATAATACAGTTATAGCATGAATAAAAGACATTTATCATGAACATTGAAATATAATAATACTTTTATTATTGCCTCTAGGGCATATTTCCAACAACCACCTCATCACGACCCAAGTCGTCAATCAGTGTGTGTCAAGGTCCAAGGTGACTAAGTGGCTGCTATTCACCACTTGGCAGCCACTTCCTATAGAAAATGCCTACAAGTGATACCCGTCCCGCGACGTGTCAAGCAAGCAGGCGCAAAGCTGGCAAAACAGCCCGGCAGTGCCTGCCGGGCGAGCTGTGATGTGATGTTGAGCAGCGCATTTAATGCGCTCTGTCAGCCTGCAGAGTTAGGTATGATAGCACTGTTTGTTATCTAATCAGTGCATAACGACTAATTTGCCACTGTGGTGACCCCTTTATCTATAAAAGGAGGCCCATGGCAACCATAGAAAGGATACAGACCTCCTCACACTCATACTTTCGTAGTCACTCTCGCCTGAAGCAACTCTGTCGGGCAAGTGTGCTGCACTCACCGCCATTTTTCCACCATCAATCCACCAAAGCAGGAGTAGGGTTTTATGCCTCACGGTGGCCCGAACTTGGGTAAAGATTTCCTGTGTGATCTCTGTCGTGATGCTCCATGTTCTTCAACTCTTTGTGCAATGTGCCATCCCCCTGCCGAACCAGAAAGGGACTCTCGGTCCCATAGGTGTCTGTGGTTTCCCGCGACACATGGGCAAAACAGATGACTCAAAGGCTCCAAATGCCAAGGGCCCAACGGTAGGACCATCCACAAGCAAAAGAAAGATACCCGAACAAAATCCAAATGAGCAAGAAGAAAATGCTCCAGAGAAAAGGAAAGGTGGCAGGCAACCCTTCAAAAATTCAGCTCAGTATATCTCTCATAACTATAACACTGTTCCAGGAGAAACAACAACAACAGAAAAGAGAAGGCGTATGCAAAAGATTCGACGTCACTGGGTACATAAATGGTTCAACTATGAAATGATTCATCCTCGGTATGCGAAGAACTTTGCCTTCCACCTCCGTAGGGTGACTGTCGTGAAATTGGCCTTGCCCATGCAAGTGATCCCTAGAAAAGACCGCCACCTCCACCGGGTGCTCATGAGTCATCTCTCAAGACTCCCAAATCCTATCCCAATGAACAAGCCAAGCGCCTGAAGAATGCTGAAAAGAGAGCAAAGAAGGCCGAAAAAGAACGATCTCACAAAGAAGAAAATCGTCGTCTTATAAAATCTGACATCAAAAAGAAAAAGGCTGAAGGAAAATCAGAATGGCGTTCGAAGCACAAACATGATCCCAGCTCTGCTGCTTCAAAGAAAAAGAGCGCACCGAAGAAGAGGCCGGCTGCACCAGTTGATAGAAATGATGAAAGTGATTCCTCCGATCAAGATGATCCTCCACTCACAAGGGAAGAAGTTTACGCAACTCTCTCCGAACAAGTGAACATCACTACTTCCACCACACTACCTGATCTTCGAGCTTGTGCCA
This sequence comes from Triticum aestivum, assembly GCF_018294505.1. Lineage (NCBI taxonomy): Eukaryota > Viridiplantae > Streptophyta > Magnoliopsida > Poales > Poaceae > Triticum > Triticum aestivum. Next base: position 393,906,202 of record NC_057800.1, on the reverse strand, counting down.
TTCCAATAGCACCTCCGAAGAGAAAACCACCTCATACTACTGTCACTATGGCAGACCACATGGATACAACCCCTCATCCTGAGGCGATTGACATGCAAGACTTGGTTGTTGATGCCCCAGTAAGCACAACTCAACCAGGAGAGAAAATTCCTAAGCCAAAATTGAAGAAAATCACAACTCCATCTACCGGGCAAAGTGCTCCATGAGCTGATGTTCTGAAAGTGCTCCACCTTGACTCAACCATTGGCTTCTATGCCTCCAAGTGAGCAAAATACAGTGCCAATTGCTCCTGTTGCATAGATTGATGACCTCTCTGATGCCCCTCACTATTTAAATCAAGGGTTCATTATGGAGCAGCTTGACAAATTTGTGGAAAACTTATTCGATGGAGAAGTAGCATCTTTTCCGATCCCTCCTGAAGTCATTAGTCAAGATTCTGCTCTGGTTCAAGAAATGAGAGAAGATTCTGTTGAGATCTATAACCTCACTGCCTAGCTTAATGATTTTGACAACCGTATGAAAGCTACAAAATCCAAGTTTGTCATCAAGCAACTTGAAGAATCATATGTGGATGTCAATCGAGCTTTGACTATCGTTCGGAATAGAAGATTGGGATTCCATTCTGATCTGGATCATATTGTTTGAAAGATCTGTCTTGACCATCAAGCTCAAGCAACTGGCTACAATGATCTTGTCAAACGGCATGTTGATGAATCTGCTAAGCAAAATCATAAGAAGAATAAAATTGCGAAGAAGAACGCTCCTCCTCCTCCTACGAAGGAAAAGTCTACTGAAGCTGTGCCACAGAAGGAAAACACTCCAGAGCAAGCCATTCCCTCGCCAGTAAATGATCAAGTCACACATGCTCCTCCTACGCTAAGGCCAACTAAACTAGTGTATGTGGCCTCCCCTATTCATGAAGCAAATCCTTCTCAGTCGCATGTATCATAAGAGGGTGAAATTCCTCAGTCTGAGCATAAAGCCTCTCCAGCTCGTGTCGAACCAAATGAACCGGTTCCGCCCAATGCACCTCAACCGTCTGCCAAAGAACATCCCCATCAGTCCCCAGTGCCTGATAAAGCTTCAGTGTCACCTGCAAAAGTGTCCGCTCCCTCTCTAGTGTGAATTTCACTCGGCACTATGAAAAGAACTTCAGATGTTGATCCTTCTACAGTGAAATCTATTTCTGCTCATCATCAGACTCTGTCGTTTATGGCGATGAAGTGATTTCCGTTGAGGATGAGCTCAAATACCCATATCCTCACGAACAACTGCCTTTATTCTCTACAGGCGTTGGCGCCAAAGGGGCACTTTAAAATCATAACACTCATCATCTTTTCTTTCAAGAGAGTCCATATAACAAGCCTCGCACCTTCGAATCTCCTCGGTTTTGGACTCAAGAACATGATATATTTTGCTCTCGGATCCTATATGACAAACGCAAGATATTTCCTCATGAGTTCCCAGACATCGTTGCTATGAAGAACATTGGCTGCTTTAATCAAGTCTTGCAAGATATCAAAGATTTTGGCCTCACACATGTATCTGCATTTCAGCATCCGTGGAACAGAGAAATAATACTTCAATTCTATGCCACTTTGTACATCTCTGGTGATGAATCTGAGAGCACCAAGTGGATCATGGAATGGATGACCAAAGGGAAACGTATAAAATGCTCTGCAATAGACTTTGTCTAACATTTCCATTTCCCTCGGTTCGAGCATGGCAAGACTGAGATTCAAGTACACAATATTGATGCCATTTCTGATGAAGATTTCCGTTGCACCATGGACCAAGAGAAAATTCGTGACTACAATGGTCCTCCCTTGCCCGAGCATTTGACTTTCTATAATCAGACTCTATACCACATGCTCACTTATACCATCTGTCCTCTGGTCGGGATGAATACCGACAATGTTATATCTGATGTTCTTCGGAACACTATTCATGCTATCTCCCAAGGATATATCTTTGATGTTGAAGACATCTTTCTGCGTATACTGATGGACTCTGCTCAACATCCGAAAACCATCAAAGTCTTTGCGCCTTGGATTCAAAAAGTGGTTGATTATGCAATGCACACTGAATATTTGGCAAAAGTCAGTCACAAAAGCTTCATTCCTCCTATACGTGATACGATGCGAGTCACAGAAGATTTTTCTTCGGGCAAAGTACCAGTGTCAAGCCCTCCAGATTATCACAATACATTCGATGGGCCACGGCTACCTCAGTGTGATAGCCAACCAACTACTCAACCTCCTTCACACCTTGAAGTGAGTTTGCGTACTCAAAGCTGCTGTTGCAGCATATTACTGAGGATCGCGGAGTGAAAGAACATCTGGCTGCTAAACTGAATGCCATCAACAATCGAATGAAACTTGTCCACATGATTATGGTTGAAAATAAGAAGCGCCTATGGAAATTGCTTCAAAAGTTATTCTCCAAGAAACAACTGAGTAACTCCGATCTTAAATAACTCTATGAGTACATTGATCAATGTTTCTATGCTGAAGACTTTCAAGGTCGCATCACTCTACCTCTGCCAGCTCATGGGCCAACAACTGATTTACATCGGTTTTAGTTGCGCAAGTTGCTCGATGAATCAGAAGCTACCTCACCAACCGAGAAACCAGATGAAGGAAATATGTTGTCTCGCAAGAATCAACAAGCTGATCCCAATGTGCCTTTATCTTCTCAACCTCAAGCCAGTCTCGAAGGAACATCTGCTGCTGTTGCTGACGATGAAGATATACCAGCCACTTCCGAATTTGAAACATCTTTGGCCAGTTCTTTAGGAGATGCCTCGGAGTGAATCAAGATCAACTCTTTTGCACTCATGTTCTTCATCACCTTTTTGACACTAGTTGACAAATGGGGGGGGGGATTACATCGAGCTTCGATAGATTTGCTCTGATAGTTTTGGTCTCTTAGTTTATTTGGTCTAGTTTTATGAGACTTTTGAGCTTTATGCCTTAAAGACTATCTGTGCTCTGATGTAAAACTTATATGCTGTAATATTAATAACCTCGCCTGTTGCACTATTTATCTCGAAGCATTTGTTTTGTAGGTGGAATTATTATCAGAAGTTATGAATGATTGCACTCCAATCTTGATGGATTATATCATCAGTGCGAATCATTATCTCAAATGATTGAAATCTCCTCTTTATGCTTCAATGAATTCCAAGAGAACTTTATCTTATATCATTAACCCTGCATACATCTAGGGGGAGTATATTTCATCATAGAGCCAAGTAATGCAAATTCACTCTTGTTCGATCTACTTTTCACTTATCTATCTTCACTTTGATGATTATCTGTTTTTTCAACAATTGTCCAAAAATGGGGAGATTGTTGGTGCAATGATAGGCCCCTTATGTTTTGGAGTTTTTTGACATAAACAATATGGGACTTGTGTGTTTGCCAGTGCACACAAAGTAACAGGTCCCCGAGATATCGAGGAGTTTGATGCAAACGACGAAGATAATCTCCATTTGTGCAGTGAAGGTTATCACCGAAGATGATGTTAACAAGAGTGACCCTAGAAAATTGCTGAAGTTCGAGCAATTGGTTCGGTGTCTGTTCGAAGAAAATGACTGTGCTCGAGGAAGAATGAAGACGAAGTGAAGATGTGGCATTTATTTCATTGTTCTTATTCTTTCAATAAGTCATAGGACCATCATACTATTAAGAGGGGTGTAGCATTCAAAACTTTGATCCTCTGATGCTAAACCCAAACCCTATGAAAGTTGTGAGAGAAATCTCTTTGTGTTCCGAGCAAATACTTGCCAGCAAGAGACTGTGATCTTCTTCGCTGCGAGAGATTTGCCTCGGACCAAGGAGTTAGCATTACTTGTTCCTCAAGTAATGTTACCATTGCGAAATCCAACCGTTGTGAACGTGTCGGTTGGCCATTCACTGGACCGCGTGTACAAAATGGTCATTTCCCATATGGGAAGGCTGCGACTATAAATAGCCACTCTGCGTCGGCTCTGTCCGGTGGCAACTCCGTTTGATTCTGCGAAGATTGTTGAGCAACCCACTCTCTGAGCGATTTGAGTTTAAAATCCACCAAGAGAAAACCCTAGAGCCGAAGAATTAGATAGTGGTTCAACATCACTCGAATCTAAGTCTAGTACGCTCCGCCTATTACTCTTGAGAGCTACAAACTCTCTAGATGGTCAGGTGTCAATTTCTTTAGAGACCAAGGGTGATTGTGGTTCTCGAAGAAGAAGTCTGTAAAGGGTCAGAGATCGCCTTCAAGTATCTACCAAGAACAATCGGCATCAGTTGATGAATCGATTGTCAAGGAGAATAGGGTGAAGAGAGTTTATGTTCCTTGTGTAGAAGGATGAACTCGTCGAACAAATACCCTGTCGCCATCGAGCACCACTGGTTATCTCTGTTATCCATGTTTTCATTCGACATGTTTTCCTTCATGTAATTTGTTTCAATGGATGACTAATTTTCATTCAGTACTTAGTTTTAGCTCGTTGTAGTTTGTTTTTCATTTGATTCCGCTGATGGGTTCTAAGAGTTTTGAGTTTTCCGAAGAAAATTTAAAATCCCCATTCACCCACCTGGTAGATATACTTCGTTCCTACAAGATGCTCGAGACTTCTTGGAATATTAACTTGGGATGACTTGGGCATCCCCAAGTTGAGATCTTGTGTCTCCTTAATTCCCCTCATATCATGGTTTCCCTAAATCTTAAAACTTCATCCACACGAAACTCAACAAGAACTCGTGAGATAAGTTAGTATAAATCAATTCAAAACCTTGTCATTCTCTAATGTAACAAATTACTAAAATTATTATTTAACATGGCATACTAAATGCCTCTGCTTATTTAATACTCCTAGCCTCAAATAGAATCATTAAACAAGCAAACATATGCAAACAATACAAGCATAACATCAATCTGTCTAAATAGAATAGTTTGTAAAGGATAGAAGAAGATTCATAGTTCTTTAACTCCAAAAATTCTGAAAAAAATTACCACATTGTAGAAAATTTATCATATCTTACTACGCAAAAATTTCAAGATTTTATCATGTTCTATCTTTTATGAAGAATTCAGATAATAATATAAAACTATGTTTTCAAATAGAAACATGTAGAGTTGCAAAACAAACATGGTAAAGGCTATACTTGACATGTTTAGTAAAATAAGAGACACAAAAAATTATTCTAAATAACATCAAGCAAATCTAAACAAAGGAAAATGGCGCTCTGAGCAAAACACATATCATGTGACAAATAAAAATATAGCTCCAAGTGAGGTTACTGATAATGTTAAAGACGAAAGAGGGGATGCCTTCCGGGGTATCCCCAAGCTTAGGTGCTTAGGTCTTACTTGAATATTACCTTTGATTCCTTGGGCATCCCAAAGCTTAGGGTCTTGCGACTCCTTATTCTCCTCATATTGATATTTCACCCAAAACTAGAAAACTTCAACCACACAAAACATAACCAAACTTCATGAGATAGGTTAGTATGATAAAGAACAAATCATTCACTTTGGTACTGTTAAGACAAGTTTCATAATTTTTCTTACATAATGTGAAAGGATCGATATGGTTGACTAGAGGGGGGGGGGGTCAATAGGCAACTACCATTTTTTTGCTTTTCTTAACAAATTGGGTTTAGCAACAAATAGGTTGTCTAGATGTGCAACTAGGTGAACAACCTATATGATGCAAACAAGAACAACAACAACAACAAGTGAAAGCAAAGGGTACAACACAATAATAGCTTGCACAAAGTAAAGGGAAGAGATAACCACGAGTGGAGCCGGTGGAGACGAGGATGTGTTACCAAAGTTCCTTCCCTTTGGGGGAAGTATGTCTCCATTGGAGCGGTGTGGAGGCACAATGGTCCCCAAGAAGCCACTAGAGCCACCGTGTTCTCCTCACGCCCTCACACAATGCGAGATGCCGTGATTCCACTAGTGGGTGCCCTTGAAGGCGGCGACCGAACCTTTACAAATGAGGTTGGGGCTATCTCCATAACTTGATTGGAGGCTCCCAATGATACCACGGAGCTTCACCACAATGGAATGTGGCTCCGAGGTGACCTCAACCATCTAGGGTGCTCAAACACCCAGGAGTAACAAGATCCGCAAGGGATTAGTGGGGGGATCAAATTTCTCGTGGTGGAAGTATAAATCTGGGCCTTCTCAACCAATCCCTAGAAAATCAACAAGTTTGATTGGCTAGGGAGAGAGATTGGGCGAAAATGAGCTTTGGAGGAACAACGGAGCTTGGGGAAAAAGAGGTAAGTTCTACTTGGGGAAGAAGACCCCCTTTTATTGTGGGGAGAACAAATCCAATCATTATGCATCTCACAGCCCATAGACGAGCGGTACTACCATTCTACGAGTAGTACTACCGCTCGCATGGGCGGTACTACCGCACATATACAGGATGCAAGGAATAAAGAAGAACATGGGAAAAGCAGAGGGTCGGGCGGTGGTAGCCGCGGTAGTAGGGGCGGTACTACCGCCTATAGGTGGTACTACCGCCCAGACTACTGCTGCTACATCCGCCCATCTCCTTGGGACAAACGAGAGGCACAACAATAACCCGGAGGAACCACCGTAGATCCCGGCACAAAAAATTGAGATCCCCAGCCACAAGCGCTAGTGCGAGTGGTGGCCATAGCAGTACTACCTCCTATGGGTGATACTACCGTGGTGGCCAGCGGTACTACCATTGTGGCTCTTCTCCCTTCCTTTGATGCAACACGGAGGACAACTCCAAACAAACAGAAGTGGTTTATGGGTGCAATATGAGTGTGTATGTGTTTATTCCACCCAAACCTTTCCGATATGGACCCCCTCTTGATAGTACGGTTTTCCCTACGACTGAAGTTTACCAGAAAAGAACCGTGAGAAAGAAAACCGTCTTCTCTTCAAACTCCGAGGGCAACAAATCGTCTTGTGCCCTATGATTGAAAGTCTCAAAGGCTCAATGCACATGATTAGTTCGTAAACATGTTGTCATCAATCACCAAAACAACTTAGGGAGAATATGCCCTAACAATATCCACCTTTTTGCTGGATTGATGACAACATAAGATTTGCACAAATGATACGGCAAAAGAGGTGCGCAACCCACAGTCTACAAAATATAGACATGCTCCCCCTAGATGTGTGCACTATTTTCGCTATGCTTTTGGAATGCAAAATGCACACATGTAGGATCCACACCCCCCCTATATTTTATAGACAAAACCATACTTGCATGGATAGTAAGAAGAAAGCAAGCAAGTGATACTATGTGAGCATATGAATAAGAGCGCAGACAAGATATATCTCACAAGTTATAACTGGCATAAAGTACTAGACATAGTTAGTTAGATAAGGATAGGATAGCTCATATGTCTCACACCATATGGTCTCGAACACACGGTAAGAACACAAACCAAAGCAAACGAGTTCGAGCGAATGCCAATTGTAAATGGAGAAACACACACAACTCACGACACACGCAAATCCCTACACTCTCTCCCCCTTTGGCATCGAGACACCAAAAGTGTAGAGAGGACACCTAAACATGAAGGTGGTAGCAATACTCCAGAACATCACCAACCATGATCCTCCTCCTCATCAGACTCCGTGGCGGCAGCTGAAGGGCCTCTAGTATTATCATCTGAATCAGTCCATGGGAAGTGCACACGAACCCAAGCCTCCTAATCAGTGATCCTCTCCTCAAAGTCATCAGACACGGTGAGGCCAACCTGCCTCATAATGGCCTTGTCACGACAGCGGGCCTTCTTTGGAGCAACATGGGCCTTGTACTGACCCTTGGCCTACAGACAAAAGAGCTTCTTCATCTTCTGCTTGAGCTTCTTAGCCCAAGATGGCTCCTTTGACGGCTCATAGTTAGGCTCATCATCCTCAGACCGCACTTGTGGGGCAGGAGTTGCCGTTCCCCACTTCTCCTTCTACCGCAACTGAACAACATCACGAGACACTAGGTCTCCAGTGAGAATCTCCTCATCCGGAAACGTAGATGCCCATGTCTCCTCAATGAGATGCATCAGGTAAGGGCCATATATGATGCACTTGCGCTCCAAGATTCACTACAAAAAAAGACACATCCGTGACATTTTGGGCCGAACGAATTTTTTTCCTGTCATACATATGACACTTCTATGACGATAATTGTGACAAAACCCGGTATCATCATAGATGTGGTGGGCTCCTACTTCTATGACAAAAAATCATGAAAAAATGGGCTTTTCGTCCTGGGCGGGCCGGAGACGCAGCTGCATGACATTCTTTGGGCCGTCCATGACGGAAAAAACCGTGGTAGAAGCGAGGGCGAGGAAAATTTCGGGGAGTTCCCGGTTACGGTGGGAGGTTGCGGGCCGAGCGATGCGCGTTTCTCTCGTACACGTATGCGCGTGTGTGCGAGGCATTGGCTCTAACTGAACCCGAGCGAGGCGTTGGGCTCTAACTGAACCCGAGCGATTGCACTGCAGGCTACGCGTTACTGAACCCGAGCGATCGATCGATGGCTGTTAACTGAACCCGATCGAGCGATTTCTTTGCTACTGCTGCTAACTGAAGCCGATCGATGCTGCCTTCTGGATGAATAGTGAGCGTTGCG